>NC_077234.1:111479329-111779329 GCF_027887165.1 Monodelphis domestica
GTCAGAATGATTTTTTTTTCAAGTTTAGTTTTCTAGGGCCATATTTTCATTTTCATCCTATGTAACTCTATGGGAGGCCTTCAAGAAAAGGAAAGCTTTAACATGGGGGGGGGGGGCGGGAGGGAATCCTGCTAGCCTTCTCTCTGTGTATCTTTTTTTTATTCTATTAAACAATCAAAAATAGTTTTTACTTTGACCTTATTCAGGTCTTTCATGGTAAAAGGAAAGATACTTGATCTCTTTCCCCTAAAAGCTAGTCAAGGGCACAGTTGTCAACCCTTTTTTTTAAACCTATCAATAAAATAATAATGAAAAAGCAATGTATCTGAGATCATTTGAGATTTCCATAGCTCTGCAATGTCTTTTCCTTGGTTTCAACTCAGATTTGGGCATTCTAGTTTTCAATAGTAAGTGAAACTAGATCTATTTTTTATTCATTGCTTTTATCTAAAGCCTAGATTTCTAAAGGGATGGAAAATAAGGTATATTGAATGTATCTCCATCACAGAACTCTACAACCCCTAGATCAGCATTTAAGAAAAGAAAATATATGGCTTCTCTGAGGGATAAAATTATTTTCAGATTGAAATATTCAAATGAGTTACAAGGAAGTTTATTTCCTTTTGGTGACTGTTGGAGAGGTATTTAATTGGATTTCTGAAAGAGATTGTCTTTCTTCCTAAAAATTTTTATAGGTTGTCTGAACTCTAATATAAAGTACAAGGTAGATTGCATAGCTTTCCAAATCCAGCGTTAAGCTAAATGGGTGAAAACAAATTCTCCTTTACAACCCCTACCCACATTCCCACTCACTCACAGTATCAGAAATTTCCTCTCTCTGAAATTCTTCCACTTTTGTTATTCATTATTTTGGCTTAAAGCACTAAAATACATTAAAAAATAAAATAAAAGCTAGGAAGAATAGAGAGAGTATTATAAAATGGACAGAGAGTGGCCCTTGGATAGAGGAAGATCTATGTTCAAGCCCTGCCTTTGACTGATATTAGCTGTAGGATTCAATTAATGATCTCTCAGTTGAGGAGGCAACACTTTGACTGTATTTTTTTGAGCATGAGTTAATATCCAAGCAGTTCCTATAGTTTCCTCACCTGAAGTCTCCTAAGCCAATCAAATTATAACTCCTTTTTAAGAAAAAAAGGTTTTGGAAAAATAAATTCTTATTTAATATGCTATTCCCATCCATTAATTAATGCTTTCATGCATATTAATTTATCAGATAATTAAATCAATACCTAGCAGGTGCCTTGAGGACTAGGACAGAGCAAACATATATTCTGAGAAGGAGAAAGTAAAATTCTGGAGCATGTAGTACCTGGATTCAGGAATAAATATTTAAGCATCTTTAGCATCCAGGAAATAAAATTTACCATGGGACTCAAACAATTATAAAAAATTGAGTTGGTGGCAGCATGGATGAAGTTAAGGATGGTTAGGACCAGAAATATAAACATATGCATTTAACTACATAACCTTTCTTTTGGTTGCACTAACCAGATTTTCAAAAAACTGCCCTGGCATGTTCTTACCATTGCCTTGCCCTATTGCTGAGATTTACCAATCCTGGGGTAGAAGGTTTTTACCCCCTTGGAATAGCTATTACTTTGCCATGCATAATAGTGACAGAAATTGAAAGGACAGTTCAATTCAATTTAATTTAATAAGCATCTATTAAACAATCATTATATGAAAGACATTATAGTATATGAAGTAAAATTACTTTTTCAGAGCCATAAGTGTCTATAAATTATATACATTCAATCTCAAATGTGGACTGGTTCCTTTTTTCGATTAAGCACCATGTTTTATCCAAGAATAATTCTGATAGAAGTGGAACCATGATACAGGAATAGTAAGCATTAAATGGAACTGCTCATCAAAATTCCTCCAAAGAAATCTAGAAAATGAATTAAGTTGAATCCTGATAGGGGAATCCAATATAAAAGTCAAAATGAGTCACTTTATAAGTCCAAACTGATATATGATGACAAATGGAGTGGCCGATTAATACTGGGATAGGAGTGGAGTATGTAGTATTCCAACACAGGAAGATTTTATGTGCCAGAGTAAGAAGTCCAACAGCCACTTTGGGACACTTTGCCCTTGAGTATGGTATATGAAAAGTTATCAATGGGTTCTTTGTTATATACTACCAAAGTCACATATCCAAGGGAGACTGAAGAGGAGACCTGTACCCCAGGTGGGCACTTTAGGACAAGGAGCAGGCCCTAGACTTTGTTTTGAGAGAGGAATACAATTTTTTTCACATATTACAATTTTTTTTATTTTTTATTTTTATTAAATTACACGTTATTTTTATTTTAGTATGAATTTAACAATCAATATTGCAAAGAACAAAAACGTTTATATATATTAACCTCTAAACACTTGTTCTATACAGTTTATTTTTTAAAGTTTATATTAAATTTAAATTTAATAAGTAAAAACTATTTTGCTTGTGTCAACTTGTGAATTGTTTGTTCTTCACTATATATTTTTAATGTCTTGTTAGTTATTTTTTTCTTTACTTCTCTATTACTTTGTTTTGAAAGTTTTATTTAATTAGTCAGTTTAGAACATTTTTCTTTGGTTACAAGAAACATATTCTTTCCCTTCCTCTACTTCCCCCACCCTTCCCATAGCTAACACACAATTCCATTGGGTTTTACATGTGTCCTTGAATAGAACCTATTTCCACATTGTTGATATTTGTACCAGGATGATCATTTAGAGTCTACATCCCCAATCATATCCCCATGTGATCAAGCAGTTGTTTTTCTTCTCTGTTTCTACTCCTACAGTTTTTCCTCTGAATGTGGATAGTGTTCTTTCTTATAAATCTCTCGGAGTTGTTCTGGATCACTGCATTGCCACTAATGGAGAAGTCTATTACATTCGATTACACCAGTGTATCATGCTCAGTGTCAGTGTTCTCCTGGTTCTGCTCCTCTCACTCTTCATCAATTCCTAGAGGTCATTCCAGTTCATATGGAATTCTTCTAGTTCATTATTCCTTTGAGCACAATATTATTCCATCACCAACATATACCACAATGCATTCAGCCATACCCCAATTGAAGGGCATCCACTCATTTTCCAGTTTTTTTGCCACCACAAAGAAAGCAGCTATGAATATTTAAGTACATGTCTATTTCCTTATTATCTCTTTAGGGTACAAACCCAGCAGAGCTATGGCTGGATCAAAGAGCAGACAGACTTTTAGTGCCCTTTGGGCATAGTTCCAAATTGCCTTCCAGAATGGTTGGATCAATTCACAATTCCACTAGCAATGCATTAATATACCAACTTTGCCACATCCCATCTAATATTCATTACTTCCCCTTGCTGTCCGGTTAGACAATTTGCTTGAGGTGAGTTAATATCTCAGAATTGTTTTGATTTGTATCTCTCTGATTTTAAGGGCTTTAGAACACTTTTCCATGTGCTTATTAATAGTATTGATTTCTTTACCTTAAAATTGCCTGTTCATTTCCCTTGCCCATTTATCATTTGGGGAATGGCAGGTTTTTTTGTACAATTGACTTAGCTCTTTATAAATTTGAGTAATTAGACCTTTGTCAGAGGTTTTTGTAATGAGGATTATTTCCCAATTTTTTGCTTCCCTTCTAATTTTGGATGCATTAGTTTTGTTTGTACAAAAACTTTTTAATTTGATGTAATCAAAATTATTTATTTTACATTTTGTAATTTTTCTAACTCTTTCTTCATCTTCCAATCTTTCCTTTCCAAAAGATCTGACATGTATACTACTCTGTGTTCACCCAATTTACTTTATAGTTTCCTTCTTCATGTTCAAGTCATTCACCCATTCTGAGTTTATCTTGGTATAGGGTGTGAGATGTTGGTCCAAACCCAATCTCTCCATATTGTCTTCCAATTTTCCCAACAGTTTTTAGCAAATAGTGGATTTTGGTCCCAAACCCTGGGATCTTTGGGCTTATCATAGACAATCTTGCTGAGGTCACTTACCCCAAGTCTATTCCACTGATCCACCTTTCTAACTCTTAGCTAGTACCATATTGTTTTGATAACTACTGCTTTATAGTATAGTTTGAGACCTGTTACTGCAAGGCCACCTTCCCTCCCATTTTTTTCCATTACTTACCTGGATATCCTTGATCTTTTGTTCTTCCAAATGAACTTTGTTATGGGTTTTTCTAATTCAGTAAAAAAAAATCTGTAGTTCGATGGGTATGGCACTAAATAAGTAAATTAGTTTGGGTAGGTTTGTCATTTTTATTATGTTAGCTTGTCCTTCCCTTGAGCAATTAATTTTCCCCCAATTATTTAGATCTGGTTTTAATTGTTGATAGAATGTTTTATAGTTGTGTTCATAAACTTCCTGTGTTTCTCTTTTCAGATAGATTTCTAAGTATTTTATATTGTCTAGGGTGATTATAATGGAATTTCTCTTTCTAATACTTGCTGCTTAGATATATTGGAAATATATAGAAATGCTGATGACTCATGTATGTTTTTTTTTATCCTGCAACTTTGTTAAAGTTGTTGATTACTTCTACTAGCTTTTCTGTTGATTCTCTAGGATTTGTTAAGTAGAACATCATATCATCTGCAAAGAGTCATAGCTTGGTCTCCTCATTGCCTATTTTAATACCTTCAATTACTTTTTCATCTCCAATTGCTACTGCTAGTGTTTCTAGTACAATCTTAAATAATAGAGGTGATGATGGGCATCCTTGTTTTACTCCTGATCTTATTGGGAAGGCTTTTAGTTTATCCCCATTGCAGATGATGTTTGCTATTGGTTTCAGATATATACTGTTTGTTATTTTTAGGAAAGGCCCTTCTATTCCTATGGTTTCCAGTGTTTTCAATAGGAATGAGTGTTGTATTTTGTCAAAGGCTTTTTCTGCATCTGTTGAGATAATGCTTTGCTTGTTGATATGGTCAATTATATGGATGGTTTTCCTAATATTGAACCATCCTTGCTTTCCTGGTATAAATCCTACCTGATCATAATGAATAACCCTTGTGATCAGTTACTGGAGTATTTTGGCTCGTATTTTATTTAAAATTTTTGCATCTATATTAATTAAGGAGATTGGTCTATAGTTTTCTTTCTCTGTTTTTGATCTACCTGGCTTTGGAATCAGTACCATATTTGTGTCATAAAAAGAATTTGGTAGATCTCCTTTGCCTATTATGTCAAATAGTTTGTATGGTATTGGGATTAGTTGTTCTTTGAATGTTTGATAGAATCCATCAGGAACTGGGGATTTTTTTAGTGGAGTCATCAAAGGATGACTTGTTCAATTTCTTTTTCTGATATGAAGTTATTTAAGTATTCTGTTTCTTCTTCTGATAATCCAGGCAATTTATATTTTTTGTGAATATTCATCCATATCACCTAGATTGCCATATTTATTGTCATATAATTGGACAAAATAGTTTTTAATGATTACCTTAATTTCCCCTTCATTAGACGGAGGTTTCCCTTTTCCTCTTGGATACCATGAATTTGTTTTTCTTCTTCCATTTTTTATTAGACTGACCAGTACCTCGTCTATTTTATTTGTTTTTTCAAAGTACAATCTTCTAGTCTTGTTTATTAATTCAATAGTTCTTTTACTTTAAATTTTATTAATTTCTCCTTTAATTTTTAGGATCTGTAATTCAGTTTTTATCTGGGAATTTTTAATTTGTTCACTTTCTAATTTTTTTAATTTCCATGCCCAATATATTGACCTCTGTCTTCTCTAATTTATTAATATACGAACTCAAGGAAATAAATTTCCCCTTAAGTACTGCTTTAGCTGCATCCCATAGATTTTGAAAGGATGTCTCCTCATTGTCATTTTCTTCAATGATATTATTAATTGTTTCTATGATTTGTTCTTTGACTAACCGGTTTTGGAAAATTGTATTGTTTAATTTCCAATTAATTTTTTATTTGCCTCTCCATATGCCTTTACTAATTATTATTATTATTATTGCATTGTGGTCTGAAAAGTTTGCATTATTTCTGCTCTTTTGCAATTGTATTCCATGTTTTTATGACCTTGTGTATTGTCAATCTTTTTGAATATACTATGTGCTGCTGAAAAGAAGTTGTATTCCTTTTTGTACCTATTTATTTTCCTCCACATATCTATTAACTCTAATTTTTCTAAGATTTTATTCATTTCTCTTACCTCTTTCTTATTTATTTTTTGGTTTGATTAATCTCGTTCTCATAGAGGAAGGTTCAGGTCTCCCACTAGTATAGTTTTTCTATCTATTTCATCCTTGAGCTCCACTAATTTCTCCTTTAGAAATTTGGATGCTATGCCATTTGGTGCATATATGTTGAGTACTGATATTTCCTCATTGTCTATACTGCCTTTTATCAGGATGTAATTACCTTCCTTATCTCCTTTAACTAGATCTATTTTTACTTTTGCTTTGTCAGATATCATTATTGTGACTCCTGCCTTCTTTTTATCAGTTGCTGCCCAATAGATTTTAAGGCCATCTGCTTACTTTTACCCTATACATATCTACTTTCCTCACGTGTGTTTCTTGTAGACAACATATGTTAGGATTTTGGTTTCTGATCCACTCTGCTATTAGCTTCCACTTTACAGGTGAGTTCATCCCATTAACATTCAAAGTTATGATCACTACCTGTATATTTCCCAACATTTTCATTTTATCTCCTTGTACTGCTCTTTCCTCTTTCATTATTTCCTTCTACACCAGTATTCTGTTTTTAATCAGTTCCCCTAATCCCCACCCTTATTTTACTTTCCTTTCTCCCCCCTCCCTTCTTATTCCTCCATTAACTTTATTTTTGGAGCCTTTTTAAGCTACCCCACACACTCTCTCCCCTCTTGAATTACTTCCCTCCCCAACCCCACTTTCTGCCCCCACCCTTTTTATTCCCCTTTTATTTTGTTAAAGTCTATTAAATTCTCTTCCCCCCTCTTTCTCTCCTCCCTTTTTTAATTCCCCTCCCCACTGCCCTCCTCTTAGTTTTCCCCTCTGAGCTTTCCTATAGGGTGAGATAGAGTTCAATAGCCCAATGGATCTAGATGCTTTTTCCTCTCAGAATTGATTCCACTGAGAATTAGGTTTGCATATTACCTTTTAGTATGTTCTTCCTCTCCTTCTTATAGTTGTATTCTTCCCCTACTTCTCCAGTGTGCATTTTTGTGTACTATAGGTTATCCTAATTTTCTTATTTCTTCAAGTTTCTCTTGATGCCATCCCCCCTTTCTTTCTTCTTTTTTAATATATGATTTTAAACCACTTAATCCCCCAATCTCTACCTAATAATAATTCTTCTAACTACTATAATATTAAATACAATTTTTGACAGTTACAAATAACATTTTCCATGTAGGAATATAAATGATTTGGTCTTATTTGAGTCCCTTAGAGAACAAAAAAATAAGACCTTTCTCTTTGTTATTTACCTTTTCATGTTTCGTTTGATTTTTGGATTTCGATGTCAAATTTTTTGTTTAGTTCTGGTCTTTTCTTCACAAATATTTCAGTCTTCTATTGTGTTGAATGTCCATACTTTCCCCTGGATGTATATAGTATATTTTTATGTATAAATGATCCTTGGTTGTAGATCCAATTCTCTTGCCTTTCTGAATACCATATTCCAAGCCTTAGGGTCTTTTAGCAGGGTGGCTGCCAGATTCTGTGTAATCCTGATTAGTGCTCCTTGATATCTGAATTGTTTCTTTCTGGCTTCTCGTAATATTTTCTCCTTAGCTTGGAAGTTCTTGAATTTGGCAGTTACATTCCTGGGGGTTGTCTTTTGAGGATTTAGTGTGGCAGGTGATCTATGGACTCTTTCAATGTCGATTTTGCCCTCTTGATGCAGAACCTTAGGGCAGTTTTCTTGGATAATTTCTTGTAGTATGGTGTCAATGTTTCTTTTTTTTCCAGGTTTTCAGGTAGACCTTTGATTCTCTATTATCAAGGCCAACTACCCTCTCAGTGAGATATGTCATGTTGCTTTCTAATCTGTCATTTTTTTGGCTTTGTTTTATTAATTCTTTCTGTCCTGTGAGATCATTGGCTTCTACTTGAACAATTCTAATTTTAAATAATCAGTTTTCAGCTAAGATCTTTTGATTTTCCTTTTCAGTTTGATCTATCCTACTTTTCATGGCTTCCAACAGGTCATTTCTGGTCTTCAGTTTGTTTATTATTTCATTTGATTTATGGGTTTGTTTCCCACTTTTCTTGCCACATCTCTTCCATTTTTCTGACAATCTCAGATTTAAAGTCTTCAAGAAATTGTGACCAATTTCTATTTCCCCCCTAAGGTTGGATGTGTTTAATTATTGGTCATCTTCTGTCTTTTCTTTAGTCTGGGTTTTTTTCAGTATAAAAATTATCAAGGGTCAACATTTTTTCTTGTTGTTTTTTTTCTTGGGTATTTGTGGATTTTAGTTCCTGGGAGTTGGTGGCCATTGCTTTGTTCCTTCCTGGTCAGATATCTAAGTGAGGAATGTGGGTGATCTTTATATTGGGTTCTGGAGAGGTTTTTGCCCTGAGGATATTTTTCCCCAGTCCTCAGCAGTGTCCAACTGCTCTTAGTAGCAGGTCCAGCCTCTAAGAACTTAAAGATTGCCTTGCAGAGGTCTGGGTGTGGAGTGTAGGCAAGTCTCTGTATTGAGCACTAGAGATGTTTTTGCCCAGAGGCTATTTTTTGGGTCTCTGTGGCATTTTGCTTTGAGCTTTCCCTCTCTGCCCAAGCTCCCTGCCCTATCTCCACATTTTCTCTGCCTCCTGGGATCCCTAGTCTTGCTGTTCTTATGGTTAGGTCCAGCCTCTGAGAACTTAGAGGTTGCCTGGAAGAGGTCTGGGTGTAGAGTGTAGGGAGGTCTCTGTATTGAGCACTGGAGAGGTTTTAGCCCAAGGCCTTTTTATGGTTCTCTGTGGCATTTTTTGCTGTGAGCCACCCTCTCTCCCCAAGCTCCTCAACCCCCTATCTCCATGTTTCCTCAGCCTCCCAGTGTTCTGAGTTGTTTCTATTAGAGGTAAGTCTGTGTTGAACTCTGCCAGCCTCCCTCCTAGATCTTAGAAGTTTGTCCCATCCTCGCTTGGACTCTGGAAATGTAGGTGAACAGGGGGAGGGGTGGTGATCTCATCCCTTTGTGGGAGAAATTTCACCCCCTTTTAGCATGGAAATGCCCTCACTTTCCTTACCTTCTGTGCTGTGTCCTGCAATGGAACTCCTTCTCTTGTTTGATTTTGGTTTTGTGTATTTGAGGCACTCTGTCTCAATTGGTGGAGAGGAGAAGAAGAGCTCTGCTTCTACATAGTAGCCATCTTGCCCGGGAAGTCCAGCATTGTATTTTTGAATAGTGAGAAAGGGTTTATGGAGGTCTGAGCTCTTGCTGTTTCTTAGCTGCCATCTTGACTCCTGAGAGAAATATATTTAGAAGAAAGCAGTGACTATGTGGCTCAGACACCAAAAGAAGAGCATGGAGTTAGTTCTAAGATCACATGTAATCTAGCTGCAGAACCTAACAGATCAGAATATCTACACTTTTCAACCAGTTGTAAAAATAATTTAAATGAATGCTAACATTTTTTCCATGTAATTTGAAAATGAAAATATTTGGAAATGTAAAAATGACACCAAACAAAAGAATGTTGAATATTTTATAAATATGAGAGAAATTGAGGGAAAATGGAAAAAAAATGTTAAGTATATAAAACTGAAAAGGAAAGGGAGTCAATGGCTTTGCATAAGTGGTGTGAAATTTGATTCAAGCAAAAAAGCCCCTAAAAATTAGAATGGACTAAATAGATACCTATTCCTTCTCCATCAGATAAGAAACATTTAAATGAATTTATAAGACAAAATAATAGAAAAAATAATTCAACTCAAAATGAGAAAAAAAAGACCTAGAAAGCAGATGAAAGGGGGAAAATAAGAATAATTAGGATATTGAAATGTCATGATAAAAACAACAAAATGCCTAACTGCTGTTTTTGAAGAAATATTGAAACAGAATCCCAAAGATCTCTTAGAATATGAAGGCAAAGTAAAAAAAGAAAGAACCCATAAAGGGCAATCTAGGTGGTTCAGACTTGGATTCAAATATGGTCTCATATATTTTCTAGCTTTGTGACCTTAGGCAAGTCACTTAAACCCATTTGCCTACCCCTTACACTCTTATGACTTGCAACCAATACTTGGTATCAATTCTAAGAGAGAAAGGAAAACTTTAAAAAGAATATAGCAGTTGTTTTCTAAAAGAAACCATGAAATGAAAAATTCCAGGAACATTCTCTCCAAAATTCAGAGGTTCCATGGTAAATTAAAACTACTGCAAATAGTCACAAAGAAATAATTTGATTAATGAAGAACCACAATTTTTAGCAGCTACCAATATAAAGAAGGGGGGAGTTTGGAATACAATATTCTAGAATGCAAAAGATAAAATTTGCAATCAAGAATAACTTTTAGCCATAAAACTCTATATAATTCTATAGGAATATTAAATCAATTTAGCTTATAAAGAATACTTCTTATTACTTCTATAGCCACTTTTAAAACTGTAATATCTTTTGAAAATTACTTTCTGTCTTAGAATCAATATTGCTTATTGCCTCCAAGGCAGGAGAGTGCTTAGGGTAGGCAATGGATGTTAACTGACTTGCCCAAGGTCACAGATAGTAAATGAGAACCTAGGACCTCCTATCTCTTAACCTGGCTTTCAATCCACTGAGCCACTTGGTTCCCTCCAATCATTTAATATCTAATGTGAGCACAACAAAAACAGCAAACTCAATCAAACAGAAAAGAGCATCTACAATTATTTTCTGCATGGAAGGTCTTAAATGTTATACTTTTCTTTAAGTAACTGAATGTGAAGCCCAACGTCTCCTTGAAATGCCTCCAGTGATGATTCCATACATCCCATGGCTAAAGGAAGCTAATGAATCAGAGCCTCTGTACCTTGCAAATAAGCTTTCTGGTTCTAGATGATTGTGTAAACAAAATCTATTATATGTTGTAATATTTCAGAGTACAAATTCTATAACAGTTTTGGTTTTGGATTTGTATTAGAAAATATACTATTTTCAGTGCCACCGTGATTCTCCAGAGAAAATGGTGCTGTTATTTAGATTGTGGGCACTATGAAATATCTCTGAGCCTCATTTTATAGTCTTCAAAACATAGAATAACATGTTCTGATTTTCCAAAAAGTGTAGGCAGTGATTTCACCCTATTCTATTTACTACTTACTACTAAGAAGTCTATGAAATTATGTTATCACAGTATCTGAATTCCAATATCTCTCAGCCCTGAAAAAAGGGTGCCAAATTTCTATTTGAGAAACAAATATGCTGCCAAATGTAAACATTCATATTATCCACCTACCTCTTGTTACAAGGGAATCACTTTAAAAGACTGATATATATTAATTTAAGGTCGCCAAGGAATCAGCTATGTAATTCCTAAATGAAAAACTCAAGTCAGCCGTCAGCCTTTTTTGGAGTTTAATTACAATAGGAGCACTGCAGAATGTCTTACAGCTCAAGTGGGTGAGAAATAAAGAAGGAAAATATGAAATCTCTTCCCCACCATCCTGGGATTCCAGTCACAATCAAAATGTAAATATGTAAAAATAAGAAGGCTCTTCAAGATTTGGTTGGTTCCTCTCAGTTCTTCTTCTCTTCCTGCCATTGACCACAAAAGACATCTCAGAAAAAACTAAATATCTGGAGCTTGACAATATAAATATGTCTGACCAGCTAAACCACAGTTCCTTTCTTCCTTATTGTGATCCAGAAATAAATTGTGTATAATCTATTTAATATCTTGTGGAATACCAAATGATCCAAATAAATTGTTGACATGCCTAATTTCCCAAAGAGAATGAATTTTCTTTATTGAAAGAAAATCAAGACTGACATTATTCATTTTTAATTTCTGGACTGCTTTTGTTCCTTCTTTCAATATACATCCATTCTATAATTTGTTCACATAGATTGTAAATTACTTGATGGTAAGAAATGTTTCTGTGTTTGTTTGTTTTTGTTGTTGTTTTGTCTTTGATTTCTCCACATTCTTTTCTTTGTGAATTAATTCATTGATTTAATAAACACTTATGTAGGTACCTACTATCAAAGAAGTGAGGTACTTGTGATTGTCAGGGAAATTTATTCACATGAGGGTTTCTCAAACCTTCCCTGAAAGTAATTTCCTAAATTGACTTTAAAACAATATTGATGATAATAAATTAATAGGAATTTCATAATTGTTCCCTTTTACTGACAACTAAAATGTGGAAGAGGAATATAATTAAAGCTAAATATTTGCTTAAATGTTTTGCCTTCAACTATTTTTAATGTTTGTTTTGCTGAATTTATATAAAGCAATGGCTATTTTTCTGAACAAATTTGTAAAAATGTCTTTCGTGACCCTGAAATGGCTACTGAAGCTAACAAAGGACAAAAACTGCAAAGCAGAAGTTCCTTTTACTATGTGAAGACACCCTGACCTCTTTCCCCACTTAAACTTTTCTGACTCATTACAGAAATTGCTATCATTTTAATGATTAGATGCTGTTCATTAAAATTAAAAGTATTTCCTAAGAAAAGACCTTGAATTCCCAAAGTAAAACTCTTAAGGCAAAAGTCTTCAGAGGTCAAGGTCTGTTAATCAAAGTAAAGATCATTTTAACTGCCATAGTATCCTTAATAATATAGCTGTCTCCATCATCCAAGTTAAGGGAGCTCTTCTTGAAAAAAAATTCTTCAAAAAGACTAAAGTGACCAGACAGCCATTATTACAGAAATACAGTTGGATCTCTTTTACTACTGGTTACAATCTCTCGCTATGCATCTCAATTGCAAAAATCGGCACAAAATATACATTTCTTCATGTCTCTTCTCTCCTTTGTTCTTTTATTTTACATTTTATTGTCATGCAAGAAGACACAAATTTACTGTCTAAATAATAGAAAAGTTTTAAGTGTTCTTTGGACACAAAATTTTAGTTGAACTCCTCATTAATGGACTCTTCTTTGGACATTTTCAGGTTCTCTAATTCTCCATCAACTTTCCACCAAACTTAATATTTATAATCTTTTGCATTAGTACTCTACCCCCATTATCCTAAATACACAGTTTACCAGCTTTAGCATCTATAATCTATGTATCACTTTTGTAATGACAATAAAAAGTAAGAAATAGTTAATGATATTTATACCAGATAAGACCAAGATATTCCCCACTATAAAACTATTTGAGATAGTGAAAAAAAGGAGTCCTTGTCACTGGGGATGTTAGAATTTATTTGGGAAGGAAAACCTAGTCATACAATTCAAATAACATCAAGGAAAAATTCCCTACAATACAATATAAATATTTCATTTTTAAATTGAGTGCTAAAGTATATGTCTTCAAAGTTAGAAAGACCTGAGAATATTCTACTTCTGGCCATGAGATTTAAGGTAAACTGCTTAACCTTGCAATGACTCAAAGCTATTGAATAGATTGTGTGTGTGTGTGTGTGTGTGTGTGTGTGTGTGTCTGTGTGTGTACTAATGGAATACATTTCCTTACTGGTAATTCCTTAGATCAAAGAAATGAAAAATCTGATCCTAAACCCCAAAATAGAAGATGACTATACTTTATATGGAGTAAACAGATTATTAAAATATCAATTGCAATGTAGTAAAATAATGTGTTAGAATACTGAAAGAGTTAGATTTGATAAGCATTCCATTTGGCCTGGGATCCAGGGAAACAATGGGAAAAACAAAACAAAACAAAACAAAAATAATCCTTGTCTGCAAGGAGCTTGTTTTCTAGGAAGGGAGATACTATCTAAACTCAAAATAGACAAAATATGAATTCCCTTATGCTGATGATTTCCCACACCATTTCCTCAAATATAAAATATGATCATTCTCAAGGACACAAAAAATCCCAGAATTTGAGATAAAGATTTGAAACAAACATTTTTTGCCAAGCCAAAAACCCGGAGAACACTAGTTCATGAAGACTTCTTCTTCTAACCAATGTAAAAAATGGAGACTTGAATCCAGGACTTCAATCCCCAGAAGTCCTTGCTCCACTTCCCCAGAATGCTTTATAACCTCACTGAATTCTCACCTGGGCCGAGAGCAAATTATGATTTAAAGGGTCTCCGCCATAGGTGGGCTCTTTTTTTTCTTTCCTGTTTCTGCTTGCAAGCAGATGTGGCTCTTTTCATAATGTAGGTGAAGTTGTCTAGGCCAGAGGCCTAGACACATGTTTTCTTATTCTGTATTTTCTTTAATCCTTAACCTTTAATAAACTTCTAAAAATATAATACACCTTGCAGGGAGAAACTAATTTCTACCTCTATCAGTTTCCCTAAATTTTAATCTTAACACCAGCAAGTTTTATGCAATTATAATTCTCATGACTAAACTGTCACCATTGGCTATGTAAGTTAAGAAGGCAAGGAAGAGAATATGGTTTTACTCTTTTTAATTATCACTATAACCTTTGTATTAATGGAGCCAAATTGGATTTGAATGATCCTTAATTGAAAGAACAAACCTTTTTTTTTTAATATTCTTCTGCAAATATAGAAGTAAATAATTTGCATGCAGGGGAGTTTAATAAAAGTTGAATTGAATTCAATAGCTCATCTTAAAATGCATGTTTTGAACTAAAGATGATGACAAAGGTAAAGTAAGGAGTTGTATTCAAATGCATGAAGAATGAACATGGCAGAAAATATTACCATATAATAAATAATGCCATTTATCTATAAAATAATGAATAAAAAGACAAACCATGCTATTGGACTAAAGATTAGCCCAGAGCCAGATTATAGTGACCCTTGACTGCTAGATCAAGCATATTTTTATTTTATTTTATATGAAGAGAAAATCACTACAGATTTTTAAGCCTAAGGGTGATGTGAAGTTACTGAACCAAAATGAGACCTGATGTTGATATTCCATCACTGATCCTTCTCTTGGAAACAGAGTTCAGGAATGCAACCAATGCAATTCAGAAAAACAATGCACACTTGATAGAAGCATCAGGCACAACTGATTTTCAATAGTTCTGTATCCACCAATTTATCCATGGCCATTCATGTACCTAAAAGTCTGAAACTGGGAATCACATTGCCTTTGGCATCTAATAGGGGAGAAAATCCTTGCTATCCTACAATACCATAGGCCAATGACATAGGTAGAGATCCAAGTAATCCAGTTTTATATCACTCAGATTTTTTTTTTGCCAGGCTGATTTAAATAAGCTTTTCTCACAGTATGAACACCAAAACTTACTGACAATGAAGAGATTCTTCCAGTTGACATTTTCCTCGAAGCTCTTTAGGAGAGGCTAACCCACTTCATTCTCCTTGTGGCAGAAGTGTGCACAGTTGATGCTGTAGTGTCTAACATCAATAGAAGTCTTCATTGAATAAGCACTTTTACCAGAAGGGGACTTCCAGGGATCCAGGCCTATCAGACACATCTTTTCCTTGTTTAGTACAATTGAAAGTTCATTGTGGTGCCCCAGTTTTGTCAAATTCAGCTTTAAATATGACTCTAATCACTTTCTCAGACACAAACCCAACAACCAAAATTGATTAGATATTTGTAGAATGGGAAAAGAAAAAGAAGAAAGAGTTGGAGCTGATTCTGAAGTTTTTGAGTTTTGGTGACAGGCAAAAGGAATAATGTTGTTAGTTGGATACCAGGCTTTTGAAGGCAGAATTTTTACATAGGCTTTAACATATTTATCTTGAGGCATTAATGGGATACCCCATTGAACAGTCATAATGTGGATTGGGAGAGACATGTCCTTCCTTTCTTCTCATACATTCTCAAGATTCTACTCCATCACTGTCTTTCCTATTTTCCACTTAACTTACAGCATTGCTGTAAGTTATATATTATATATATATGTTATCGTTATATCCTGCTCTATATTACTGTATAATTGCCTCATTTGAAATCTATTAGTACAATATTCAATATATTATGGGCTGGAGTGGTTGTGTCATCTTTTGGGAGGAGTGGCTACAAAAATATATATAGAAGAAATATGAGATGAGGAGAAATCATTTTAAAAGTGCTCAGAAATCTTTTTTCAAGATATTATGAATAGGAAAATCAATAGCCTTCCACAATGGAAAATAAAGTGAATAAAATTTTAATAATTTATTTATTATTATATATTATCACATATTATTATATAATATTAATTGATTTAAATATGTTGTTATGTATTAATATTAAATATGATTATTCTATTCTATTATTATTTTGTAATACATTATTATATATAATCATTATTAATCATAATTTGATTAACCTCTTGAGTAAGACCATCAGTATTAATTTTGATGTTGCCAAAATATTACAGGTAAAATAGGTAAGGTCTATAGACTGAATAGCAATTTATATACTGTCATTTAACTGTAATCCTTTACAGAAGTATTATCTTCTAAAACTTTCATAATATCTAAAATTCAATAACTAGTAAACTATGGATTTAATATACAAAAGTTTTCTGCTTCCTACCTACTGTGCAAGTCTGCAAAGACTCTTCATTTTGCAATATCTACAAAATGATTTTTTTCCATTCAACTAAAATTGCAATACAGAAAAGAGGCATTCTTTATCCATTTGATTTATCACATGTGGATAGCTACATCATAGTCCACTCAATGAATAGGGGATCTCAAAGCATAATAGGATTAAATATGTAGAGCTGGAAGAGTTCTTAGAGGTCAAGTTCTTAAATTTGTAGAAGAGAAAATGGAGGCTAAAAAAGATTAAATGATTTACTCAGTGTCACAGAAGTCACTACTATCTGGAGCAGAATTTGAACTCAGGTATCACAGAGTCACTAGTGTCACAGTCACTAGTGTCTGAGACTGGATTTGAACTTAGGTCTTCATGTCTCAAAATCTAGCACTCTATCCACTATATTATATTGTTATATCTCATCTGGGAAGTTTGAATGTGTCCTATGGAATGAATCAACCAGAAAAATATCATGCACATTCAGGAGTATCTTGGTGATCTCTCTATTTAGAGAGATTCCCTCTTTGATTTAGAATCCATGACAGTGGAAAATATTAGCTCCATAAATTTACATTTCAAGTAATTTTATATAATTTTCACATTTATTTGGGAAATAACTTGCTACAGGAGAGTCTTTAAAGTACATTTCCACTCTATCAATTAAGATACATTTTATAGTAAGGTAGAGAATAATAAACATAATGAAATCTTCTATTACCTTCATTTTTTTCAATTCATTATATGATATTAAAAGTATAATCTACTCTGATTTGTCATTTGTAAAACTTTTCTATTCCTTTTTAATACCCTCATCAAAAATGCCCTTGGTCATATGAGTAAGTACATATTGATTTCCTCTTGGTCATTTATTCATTTTTTAAATAAGGTCCTATATTTTTACAAAATCATTTACTAATCCTAATGTTATTTTTATTCCCAATCTTTTAAATAATAATATCTTTCTTATGCCATTATAAAATTTTGATAGGGATCATAATAAGTTCCAAAGAACTGAGACTGACAATTGTGCAAGAAATAATGGAGACGCTTGCGGTCTATTTGAGTAACCTGCAATAATTATAAACAATGGACAATAAAGTGGCATAAGTTCAACATCAAAGTTATATTTTCAGAAAAGCGGGTCAGGTGTCATAATGGATTGTCTTTTTAGGGTACATTTGCATCCTCAGAATATCAACCGAAATATAGAAAACTCCCCGCATATTAGACAGATATATATTATTGAATTTATGAGTAAGAATTAAATTAATCTGGAATACATGATAAGATGTGACCTGTACCATTAGAAGTAATATCCACAGCCATTAGATGAAGGAATCATTCGACTCCTGGAATTCTGGAGTATTTCTGTAGTTTAAGACGTCATAGGTATTCATTAGTTGGCTTTTAAAATATAAAGATGGCTAGAAAGATAATATACTAAATCATTTATCATCCACTAACATTTTACTTTGATGTAGTTTTAAAAACTTTTTTTTAGACAGTTTATAAACCATTTTCTCTTTTTCACTATTGGTAAAGAGATAAATGTGAAGGAATGAGAACAGGAAATATCCATTTCGTTGTAAATAAATATAGGAGTCATGGTTAAGAATTCATATTCTACATAGGGAATTAAGGAACTGATAGAAATATTTTTAGGAACCTAGACACTATTGAGGCATCAAAATATGCTTGTTCTAAATAGTATAAAATATCATCTGACAAAGATGGGCCTTTGAAAGGAACAAAGAATATCTACAAATAAATTCATGCTCTTGCCATTCATGAGAAATCTGATTTACATATCAATGACAACAAAGTGATAAATTTTAACTCAAATTTTTTGGTCAACAAGTTTTTACATAATTTCTTTGCAAATGTCTAATTTTAGAAATGGCCCCTACTATTTCTAAGCTGCAGAAACCTAAGGATATCACAGGAATCTTAAAACATTACATGTAACATAAAAATGAAATGCAGAAATCAAAGTTTTCTTATTGAGATGAATGTTCTTTGCAGATTGTCATTCAATCACATTTTAATGACTGACAAAGGAATAGCTAGTGCATGTCTTGTTCATTCACTGTATTGTAGATGAAGGAAATAAACAATGTGTATTTCCTTACTTCTAGTTCAGGATTCCACTGTTTCGGTGAGTTCCACTTTTGTTTCATTTTGCTTTAAGGATTTTTTTTCCATTAAAAGGGACAGAAAGGTAAAGGCAAGGAACAAACGAAGAGACAACATAATATAGTGGACAGAGGGACATCAGTAAAGTTAGGAAAGCCAGATTTCAAGCTCTGCTTCTGTCACATTAGCCATATACCTTGGAAAAAAATCACAGTCTGCCAGTGTTGCAGATAATTCTCTAAAATTTGTTAGAGATGAATTAGCAAAATGTATTGCTATAGGGAACAAGACCTCCATACTGATAAAACTGCTAGATGGAAAGAAAAAGGAAAAAAAAAAGACAAGGGGACACTATGTTCACAGCTATTTTATTATTACCTATCAAGGGTTTCAAGTTGTTCTAGTTAGCTTTTCTTTTCTTATTGTTTTGACTCTGGGGAAGAAAATCCCATTTCAATTCCTGTCAGTCTATAGCAACAGAAGGCAATGAAGAATTTTGCAAAGCTTCCCTTGCCCTGAGAAAACATATAAAACATTGTGAAGTGCAGAGTGCATCAGGATAGCCCTGTCACAGCTCAGCTGTAATTTCTGTGGCTGATTCAATTTGCTCTCTCCAGGAGATGTCACTGTAAACCCAAGGAAATTTCTGTTTCACCTGTTTATGGGAAAAATATAATGAGGGTAGAGGTGGGGTTAAGAGGTGGGGTAGAAACACAAAGTCTCTCTCTTTCCAAAAATACTTTTGTCTATTTTATTTGGATTCCTCCTCAGGATAAAACTACAGGGCTGGAGAGAGCTTGTCACACTTTCTCTGCCAGACATTTTTTCATTTGTACCTGCCCATTAAGAAGGCCAGGGAAGCTTGCACTCCCAAAGTACTGCTACTAAAGATAGCCCCAAAGGGAAGTCCTTGACTGTTGGGAAGGAAAAAGAACTCACTTCTTTTGTCAAAAGGCGAGACATGTATACTTTTTAAAGCCCTGAGAGAAGGTGTTTGCAGTATTCTATATGTCTTTTGTACACTCCGGGATCTTTGAATTAAAATGATGCACTACTCAATTATGTGATAGAGGGGAAATGTATGTAGGCATCTAGCTCTTTAACCTGTCTCTGGCTCAGATCCATCCTGAGAGGCGATGTATGGTCTGGTTTGGGGATAGAATATATAAGGCTGCCACTGGAATTACATAAATGAGGAAAATGTTTTCATGAAAGGGAAATTTGTGAGTTGGCATTCTCAGCACATATTGGATGGAGTATTAAACAGATGAGTTAAATCTTCAGTTTTTCATCTCAAATTTTTTTAAGGATTCATTTTCCTATTTTATCAACTTAAAGTATTAGGTTAAATAATTATCTGCCTATTTTGAACAAGCTAATATGCTCTGAGTTATGAAAAAAGGCAGAAATGTCTATTTCACTGAACTTTTAAGTTTTATACAGTTCATTAAATAACTTTATAGTTTGCTAAATTGCAAAAAAAAAAACAATAATTTCAGTAAAATCAATTCAGAGCTTAGTTCCTTATAGGGGCCACATACAAGGTGATACTAATTGATTAAAACAAATTTTGGAAGGTAATGACTTTTTTTCTATGACTGCCATTTCTTCTTATGTTTAGCCCATTCTGTTTCCTGTTATATCATTTTGTCTTCATATTCTAGACAAAATTAATGATGCCCTGAAATAGCAATCATAGAAAATGAAAGATGGGAAAAGCCCATGGGATTTTGTAGCCAAATTTTCCTGTACAATACATTCCCCTTCAGAATGGAGTCACTTATTTTGGTCCATGTATACCCAATATCTGGCAAACCAGGTACCTGCTCATTTTGGAGGAAAGCCTAATAAAGTTTTGTGAATAGAATCTCTCATGAAAAGATGAAAAGACTGAGACCAAGTCATTCAAATTACCCAAGGTCATTTCATTGAAATAGAAATTTCAGAAACTCCATAAAATTATTTGTTTTTGTTTTTAAACTTCTGAAAACATGTTTTGATGTACTATAATTTGGCAAATCAGTGAAACAGCTCAAATTATAAGTTAAGTTTATTCAGTTCACTCTAATTCATGAGAAAGATATATGCCAACACATTAAAATGCCTGATTTTCCCCAGTAATATTCAAATAACATCTTGTACATTCTTACTGTTTTAGTAGCTCATCAATAATATAATTTATATGATTCATTCATGATATATGTGAATATATGAGAGCTAGTATAGATGAGTGGATAAAAAAATCAGCTTTGAAGTTTCTTAGTTCTGACTGGTCTTGAACCCTACTGGCTATATTTCCCAAAGACAATCACTTAACTTCTCAGTAACTCAAAGTAGTAGAAACATGTATTTTGTGTAATCTTTTCGGCATGTCTTAGAATATATTTTTAACCTGGGATCATCTTATAACTCTGATTATCACAGTTTTTTTTAAAACTTTACCTTCTAACTTAAAGTCAATACTCAGTACTGATTCCAAGGCAGAAGAGTGGTAAGAGCTAGGCAATGGGGTTAAGTAACTCATCCAGGGTCACACAGCTGGGAAGTGTCTGAGTTCAAATTTGAACCCAGGACCTCCAATCTCTAGGCCTGCCTTTCACTCCATTGAGCCACCCAACTGCTCCCCACATAGCTTTAATATGTTGAGAAAAGGCCATTCCTTGGCCTTTCCTATATATTATGATGAGCAACTATCCACCCTATTTCTGGGCAAAAGACCATCATAAACTGAGATGCCCATGGTTAGAACACTGTAAAGATTTTTTGCTTACATCATACTGGAAGATAAATTCCAACCACAGTGCAGATGGGTAGGGAAGATTCTTTAAAATATCCTTCTAATAGTCCTAGTCAGCAGAGCAATAATAGCAACGTTGATGGCAAGTTTGGCTCCCACTCTAAGTTGATTCCTAGGAATGAGCTCTTCCCTTATCCCAGTCTTTCTTCTATGAAGCAATCATTTTCAGAATTATTGGTAGCATAATCTCTTCCTTCCCACAGGCATTATCTAATGCTTGAGTAAGAAAATCATCTTCAATTCAATTCAATTTAAATTAATTTAATTCACTAAACATTGGTTATTGGTTGGTTTTTGTCTTTCATACTCAAGGAAAACCAAACTCATATCATTAGTAATGTCTTTTGACTCATGTATAAATTGGATTTGAATGAAGCAGAGTTGCCCAAAGTCATTGATTCTACTCTCTCTTCCAAAGTCATTGAAATCAAGCATCAAGATAAAAATCAGAATGACTGATGGCTTAGGATGCAGTAGATTGCCTTGGCATCTTCTATTTCTTCCAAGTGCTCTGCAGCAATTATTTCCCTGGCTATTTGAACAAATTGTTTTCATCTACCCCTTCCACAGGGAAGACTTCATATGCCCAAATAGATAGCCCCCCTAATTCACCAGAGGCATGTAAATGCCTACTTAAGACACTATATTAAATGATGTGGATTCAAACAGGAAAAGTGGTTGGGAAGAATCCTTCTCCTATTTATTACCTTACAAAGGAATGAAGAAAAACAATTAAAAAGAAACCTGAAAAGGAGTAGGGAACCAGGGGATATGCTGTTACAAGTAGGACTATTGATGGAAAATGGAGAGTTACAGATAAATTTCTGAGATATCTATAAAGAAAGCCTTTGGGTGAATTTCATGTTCCATTCTCCAATCAGAGATGAGAAACAGTTGGCTGAGTAGGGAGTGAGTATCAAAAGCTGAGTCATTCAGGTTGGTGATAAGATGTCATGTAATCTGCTTATCCAAGAAGACTTGATGTTCTGTGGAGTCAAATCCAAGTAAAGCTGCTATTTCTCCCCTCTCTCCTTTTCCTTATTCCCACCTTTACCTTTTACTTCTGGCAAAGCAAGCCTGTGGACCTCATTTATAGGCACAAGAGAGCTTTGATAGTATTAAGTATGTATTTTCCCCTCATAAATCCTTTTGTAATGGTTCCTAGCCTTCACTCTTTCTGTCAGAACCTAATCAAGTCAGCTGTATAGGCAATGGGCTGGGACAGGACTGGAGTACCAGTGTGCCTGTCTTTAGTTCGCAATTTATTGATGAGGGTTAGGTGCAGAACTATTGGCTCCTCTTGGTGTGGAGTTCCTTCCCTATCCAGGCCATGGTGAAGCTTGTTTCCCTATCAATACAATCAGGCAACTCTCTAAGACAATAGAAAGCAGATCCATATTGACAAAGGCTCCTTACCAAAAGGAAACTACAGCAGTGAAATCACACTAGAGAAAAGAAATGCACATACACACTCATGCAGCATACAAACATACATACATACATACATAACTTATTTCATGGAATCTCCAAGAACGCACTGATCACCCTAGATAGGATTAGCAGATAATTAAATCTTAAGTACCACTTTTTGTTTAGTTTCTCATATTGTGTCTAAGTCATTCCCAGGTCTTCAAGCTTCTTCCTATATTCTCTCTTTCAAACAATGAGTTGTCCTTCCTTTCATATATTCTTTAAAGCTTATCTAAGACCCTGAGTTCTACAGTTCAGTGAAAATGATCATTGGTGTCTCTCCTGGAGACAGTGTTCCCAGAGTTCCCAGAAAAGTGGCTCTATATGGTGTGTAGAGTGACTCTGTGCCATGGTTGTTTGAGCCTTGTCTCCCTTTTCCTGATTAATGATCTCTTCTATTGTAATTTCTTTTTTGGTTTTGTGTCTTTTCAAGTTGACAATATCAATATTATATGTGCATATAGCATATACGTGCACATTTTTCATCCAAGAAAGATGTTTTAAGAACTAACCATCCTAGGTCTTGTATTATATTTAAAGGAAAGGAAGAATCTATAGATTATATGATTTGTCACTAATGCCATTCATCATCTTGACTTTCTTCTTTTGAAAATGAACTGATCACCTTACTACTCTTTTTTTTTAAATGACACAAAGTTGAGCTCTGACTAGTTTAGTTAGTAGAAATATGAAATGTAGACTGTGGAAAACTTAAGAAGAACACTAAAAGAGAAAGAAAAGTGATTTTATATAGCTCTACAGGCCTACGTCCAAAGCATTGTGTAAAAGTTATTGGAATGAAAGTGTTGGTAAAACATAAAAATTAAAATCCTAAGGTTTGAGTTATCTCACCACATTATACCTAACTATGTGAAATGCAAATATTTAGTAATTTTGTTAATTGTAGTGAGATCTATTTCCAAGAAGTTTTAGGGAAAGAGTTATCAGTGACCGTGAACCAGGAGAAAACAGATATTCCAGAAGAGCAGCTCTGAAGATCAGTATGATTCCAGATAGTCAGAGAAGATGACAACAATAGAAGAGGACTTAGGAAATCAGACTGATGCATCATGAGACTGAGTCTTTGGACATACCGGATTGGACAGTGAAGGTTGGGTAACCTATCGATTTCATGTGTGGCTAAAATTTTGTTTGTTTGTACAACCCATATCCTAGAAGAGGAGAGAGCTTTTAATAGATACCTGTCAACATATCTATCAATCATTTTTGATATATAAAATATCAAAGAATCATAGGCATCATATTTGGAGTGTTTATTGGGGAAACATGAGACCTAGTTTCCTAAACATGCAGGGCGGAAATGTGAAAATTTATTTTTCATACACTGTATTAATAGCTGTATATTATGGAGAATTAATGTGTATTTCTCTGTCTAGGATTTGGGTCAGAAATATGGTTATGAGGAAAAGAAGGAGCAGCTGCTGCAAGGCAGAAGCAGGAGGGTTCCAGATTTCTAGGAGAGTGAGAGAGTTGCTCTTACTTGGGGGACAGTTGAAGCTAAGGGTGAGTCTAGCTCCTTGGGTGGACCTTGTGAGTGTGACTAGTCTTCCTCTCTTGTAACTGTATTCCTTATCCAATGGCTGATTCCTGTGTCCCTGTGTGTATCTTGTGGATGACAGAGTGATTTCCAATAGAGCTGCTCAAGACATCCAATTGCCATCTGTCAGTGAGACCTTTCCTTTGAGCCCTATTCCTGCTACCTTCAATTCCTTACCACCTTTGTATATTAACTAAGGGGGATTTAATTTTTTTAATAATATTTTATTTGATCATTTCCAAGCATTATTCATTAAAGACAAAGATCATTTTCTTTTCCTCCCCCCCATTCCCCATAGCCGACGCATGATTCCACTGGGTGTCACATGTGTTCTTGATTCGAACCCATTTCTATGTTGTCAATATTTGCATTAGAGTGTTCATTTAGAGCCTCTCCTCTGTCATGTCCCCTCAACCACTGTAGTCAGGCAGTTGCTTTTCCTCGGTGTTTCCACTCCCATAGTTTATCCTTTGCTTATGAATAGTGTTTTTTTCTCCTAGATCCCTGCAAATTGTTCAGGGACATTACACCGCCACTAATGGAGAAGTCCATTACGTTCGATTATACCACAGTGTATTAGTCTCTGTATACAATGTTCTCCTGGTTCTGCTCCTCTCGCTCTGCATCACTTCCTGGAGGTCTTTCCAGTCCCCATGGAATTCCTCCATTTTATTATTCCTTATAGCACAATAGTATTCCATCACCAACATATACCACAATTTCCTCAGCCATTCCCCAATTGATGGGCATACCCTCACTTTCCAGTTTTTGGACACCACAAAGAGCACAGCTATGAATATTTTTGTACAAGTTTTTTGTCCATTATCTCTTTGGGGTACAGACCCAGCAGTGCTATAGCTGGATCAAAGGGTAGACATTCTTTTGTTGCCCTTTGGGCATAGTTCCAAATTGCCCTCCAGAATGGTTGGATCAGTTCACAACTCTACCAGCAATGAATTAATGTCCTTTCTTTGCCACATCCCCTCCAGCATTCATTACTTTCTTTTGCTGTCATGCTAGCCAGTCTGCTTGATGTGAGGTGATACCTCAGAGTTGTTTTGATTTGCATCTCTCTGATTATAAGAGATTTAGAACACTTCTTCATGTGCTTATTAATAGTTTTGATTTCTTTATCTGAGAACTGCCTATCCATGTCCCATGCCCATTTATCAATTGGAGAATGGCTTGATTTTTTTTACAATTGATTTAGCTCTTTATAAATTTGAATAATTAAACCTTTGTCAGAGGTTTCTAAGAAGATTTTTTCCCAATTTGTTGTTTCCCTTCTGATTTTAGTTACATTGGTTTTGTTTGTACAAAAGCTTTTTAATTTGATGTAGTCAAAATTATTTATTTTACATTTTGTGATTCGTTCTATGTCTTGCTTGGTTTTAAAGCCTTTCCCCTCCCAAAGGTTTGACATGTATACTATTCTGTGTTTACCCAATTTACTTATGGTTTCCTTCTTTGTGTTTAAGTTATTCACCCATTTTGAATTTGTCTTGGTGTAGGGTGTGAGGTGTTGCTTCAAACCTAATACCTCCCACACTGCCTTCCAATTTTCCAAGTAGTTTTTATCGAATAGTGGATTTTTGTCCCAAAAGCTGGTATCTTTGGGTTTATCGTGTACTGTCTTGCTGAGGTCGCTTGCCCCCATGCTATTCGACTGAACCTCCTTTCTGTCTCTTATCCAGTACCAAACTGTTTTGATGACTGCTGCTTTGTAATATAGTTTAAGGTCTGGGACTGCAAGGCCCCCATCATATGTGGTTTTTTTTCATTATTTCCCTGGATATCCTTGATCTTTTGTTATTCCAAATTAATTTTGTTATGTTTTTTTCTAAATCAGTAAAGAAATATTTTGGGAGTTCAATGGGTATGTCACTAAATAGATAAATAAGTTTGGGTAGAATGGTCATTTTATTATATTGACTCGTCCTATCCATGAGCAGTTAATGTTTTTCCAATTGTTCAAGTCTAGTTTTAGTTGTGTGGCGAGTGTTTTGTAGTTGTGTTCATATAGTTCCTGTGTTTGTCTCGGGAGATAGATTCCTAGGTATTTTATTTTATCTAAGGTGATTTTGAATGGGATTTCTCTTTCTAGTTTTTGCTGCTGAGCTGTGTTGGAGATATATAGAAAACCTGATGACTTATGTGGGTTTATTTTGTATCCTGCAACTTTGCTAAAGTTGTTGATTATTTCAATTAGCTTTTTGGTTGAATCTCTAGGATTCTTTAAGTAGACCATCATGTCATCTGCAAAGAGTGATAACTTGGTCTCCTCCTTGCCTATTTTGATGCCTTCAATTTCTTTTTCTTCTCTAGTTGCTACTGCTAGTGTTTCTAGTACAATTTCAAATAGTAGAGGTGATAATGGGCATCCTTGTTTCACTCCTGATCTTATTGGGAATGCATCTAGTTTATCCCCATTGCAGATGATATTAGCTGATGGTTTTAGATATATACTGTTTGTTATTTTTAGGAACGACCCTTCTATTCCTATGCTTTCTAGTGTTTTTAATAGGAATGGGTGTTGTATTTTATCAAAGGCTTTTTCTGTGTCTATTGAGATAATCATGTGATTCTTGTTGGTTTGCTTGTTGATGTGGTCAATTATGTGGATGGTTTTCCTAATATTGAACCAGCCCTGCATCCCTGGTATAAATCCTACTTGATCATGGTGGATAACCCTTCTGATTACTTGCTGGAGTCTTTTTGCTAGTATCCTATTTAAGATTTTTGCATCTATATTCATTAGGGAGATTGGTCTATAGTTTTCTTTCTCTGTTTTTGACCTGCCTGGTTTTAGAATCAGTACCATGTTTGTGTCATAAAAGGAGTTTGGTAGAACTCCCTCTTTGCTTATTATGTCAAATAATTTGTATAGCATTGGGATTAACTGTTCTCTGAATGTTTGATAGAATTCACTGGTGAATCCATCAGGCCCTGGGGATTTTTTCTTAGGAAGTTCTTTGATGGCTTATTGGATTTCATTTTCTTATATGGGATTATTTAAGAATTTTATTTCCTCTTTTAGTCTAGGCAGTTTGTATTTTTGTATATATTACTCCATATCACCTAAATTGGTGTATTTATTGCCATATAATTGGGCAAAATACTTTCTAATGATTGTCTTAATTTCCTCTTCATCAGAGGTGCTGTCCCCCTTTTCATCTTTGATGCTGTTAATTTGCTTTTCTTCCGTCCTTTTTTTAATTAGATTGACCAGTACTTTGTCTATTTTGTTTGTTTTTTCAAAGTACCAGCTTCTTGTCTTATTTATTAAATCAATAGTTCTATCACTTTCGATTTTATTAATTTCTCCCTTAATTTTTAGGATTTCTAGTTTGGTTTTCTGCTGGGGGGTTTTAATTTGATCGCTTTTGAGTTTTTTTATTTGCATTTCAAATTGATTGATCTCTGTTCTCCCTAGTTTGTTGATATATGCACTCAGGGATATGAATTTACCTCTGATTACCTCTTTGGCTGCATCCCAAAAGGTTTGAAAGGATGTCTTGCCATTGCCATTTGCCTCGATAAAATTATTAATTGTTTCTATGATTTCTTCTCTAACTAAATGATTTTGGAGTATCATATTGATTAATTTCCAATTAGTTTTTGATTTGGTTTTCCATGTACCTTTACTGATCATTATTTTTATAGCCTTGTGATCTGAGAAGGCTGCAATTATTATTTCTGCTTTTCTGCATTCGTGTGCTATGTTTCTGTGACCTAATGTATGGTCAATCTTTGTGAATGTGCCATGTGGTGCTGAGAAGAAGGTGTATTCCTTTTTATCCCTATTTATTTTTCTCCACATGTCTATTAATTCTAATTTTTCTAAGATTTCATTCATTTCTTTCACCTCTTTCTTTTTTATTTTTTGGTTTGATTCATCTAAATTTGTTAATGGTTGGTTTAAGTATCCCACTAATATGGTTTTACTGTCTATTTCTTCCTTCAATTCTCCTAGTTTCTCCATTAGAAATTTGGGTGCTATATTATTTGGTGCATACATGTTGATTAGTGATAGTTCCTCATTATCTAAAGTCCCTTTTAACAAAATATAATTACCTTCCCTATCCCTTTTGATCAGGTCTATTTTTGCTTTGGCTTTATCAGATATCATGATTACCACTCCTGCCTTCTTTCTGTCAGTTGAGGGCCAGAAGGTTTTACTCCATTCTTTAATTCTGTCCTTGTGGGTGTCAACCTGCTTCATGTGTGTTTTTTGAAGACAACATATGGTAGGGGTTTGGATTCTAATCCATTCTGCTATTCATCTACGTTTTATGGGTGAGTTTATCCCATTCACGTTCAAAGTTATGACTGTCATTTGTGGACTCCCTGGCATTTTGATATCCTACCCTAGTTCGAACCTTTTCTTCTTCAGCTCTACCTTTTATTCCAGTGATTTACTTTAAATTGGTCCCCCTTGTCCCCTCCCTTGATATCTTTACCTTTTTAGTCCCTCCCTTTTTGTTCCCTCCCCTTCTTCCCCTCTTTCCCTCCCCTTTTGTTTTCCCTTTCCCTCTCCCCCCTTGTTTTTCCCTTCTCCCTACCCTTGTTGGGTAAGATAAAATTCAAGATCCCAATGGATCTGGATGTTTTTCCCTCTCAGAGTTGATTCCCTTGAGAGTAAGGTTTAAGTAAAAACTCTCTTCCTCTCCTTCTTATAGGAGTTTTCTTCCCCTCCCCTTCACATGTGAATCTTTGTGTGAGAACGATTATTGTATTTGGTCTTTCTTTTCCCCCTATTTACACATTACATTTTCCCCACATGTTAGTATACAGAGATTGATATAAATGTAGTCCTTATAGAAGAGAGTTTGAGTAGAAGAAAAAGATAACATTTTTCTCCTTTTCCCTTTCCTTCATATTTACCTTTTCAAGTATTCCATGCTCTTTGATTTTAGATATCGAACTTTCCACAGAGCTCTGGTCTTTTCATTGCAAGAAGTTGGAAATCTTCTATTTTGTTGAATGCCCGTACTTTCCCTTGGAATTATATAGTCAGTTTTGCTGGATAGCTGACTCTTGGTTGAAGACTCAGCTTTCTTGCCTTTCTGAAGATCATGTTTCATGCCTTACGATCATTCAGAGTGGAACTTGCAAGGTCTTGCGTGACACTGATTGGTATTCCTTTATATCTAAATTGTCTTTTTCTGGCTTCTTGCAGGATTTTTTCTTTTGTTTGAGAGTTTTGTAATTTGGCAATTACATTCCTGGGGGTTGTCTTTTGGGGGTTTAGTGTAGAGGGTGTTCTGTGAGCTCTGTCAGTGCCTGTATTGCCCCCTTGTTCTAGAATCTCTGGGCAATTTTCTTTGATTATCTCTTGTATTACAATGTCAAGTTTTCTGTTTATATCTGGCTTTTCTGGAAGTCCAATTATTCTTAAATTATCTCTTCTCCCTCTATTTTCCAAATCTGTCATTTTGTCAGTGAGATATTTTATGTTCTCTTCTAATTTCTTGGTCTTTTGGCTTTGTTTTATTAGTTCTGTGGGGCTCTGAGTTTGCCTCTGCTGCCTCAGACTGGGACTCCTCACTCTGGGTTGGGGGGGATGGGTCCTAGGACCTTCCTTCTGCCTACCCCTTAGGTCTGATTGGTCTCGGGTTCTGTCTTTTGGGGGGGCCCCTTTTGATCCAGGTCCAGGTCCAGGAGGAGGACTCCATGGGTTTATGCTGTTGATCGTTTTGAATTTCGGTGCCCTAGGAGCATTTGGTTTGAGATTGGTAAGGAAGGGTTTCAGGAGATCTGAACTTTAGCTTTCTCTAAGCCGCCATCTTGACCGGAAGTCCCCAGGGGGATTTAATTTTGCTAGTTGTAGAAATTAGATTTGTCGGTAGAGAAGTATTAAATAGTGTAGGTTATCAACTTGATTTTGGGGGTAAAGGTTATTTATAGTTTTTAGATAGATCATCCTAATTCCCTTCCCTTCCTTCCATTATCTTAAAATAAACTATTATTTTAGTTATATTTATATATATTATTTCAGGATAATATTTCAATACCATCTAGTCTGATACTTTTTCCATTTTCTTTGTCCTTGGGATTCCCAAGAAATGTTTTCCTTTTTAAAATAATTCATTTAATAATTGAAGGGGGAAAAGGTTCTTCTCTTCTGTATGTGTTTTCATTGACGTAGGTATGGGGAGGGGTAGATACATTGATAGACCACCTCTTAATTAGCTATCACCAATTAAAGATATCTTAGGGTGGTTAAGAAAGGGGTTGAATAATGAGCTGCTAAAAATCTACTTTTTACATCACCTTAAGCAGCTCAGATTGTCCTTGGTCATGAGAGACCACACATTGAGACCTATATCACTTTATTGATTATGATGATGACCTAAACAATAAAACTGTTATAATTAATAAATTTATATTCTTACCCAAAAAACAACTGTAAAAAACAGGATCTGTTTTAAGATGGAAGAGCCTGCTTTGTGAGGTCAAAAGCTCCTATCTGACAACTTGTCAGGGATACTGAGAGGATTCTTATATCATCCAAGGGATTGAATTGTATGGCCTTTAAGTTCTCCTCTGATTCTACAAGTTCATAATTTAAATTTCAAACCATTCACTAAAACAATAGGACATGTGAATATGCCCTTTGACTAATTCCTAGGAGAATGGTCTATACCCTATGCAAGATAGGCCAAATAATCTTGTTCTGGTATCTTTCCTTTTCTTTTTGTAGATTGTCTCTCTTGGTGATCCCATTAGCCCCCAAAGGTTACCTATTGTTTCTATCAAGATGACTTCCAGATCTAATATCCAGTCAAAACCCCTTTCTTTTATTCTTATATGCATCAATAACTGGTTGTTGGATATCCTGAATAGTTCCTAACTTCAAGGATTTTTATTTTATTAGGACAAATGTGAAAAGAAATTTACAATATAAAAGTACATATAGATATACACAGTCATATACATATAAATATACCAAGTTATATGTATATAAACATGTTCTCATGGCTGCAAATAATAATTTTGGAGAATTTTGGGAATAGAGAACTAGAAGGGTAATAAAAAGGTTTGTGGAACTTTATAGGCAGAGAAGGGAATTCATTTTCTGTCCTTTAAAAGTAAAAAAATTATTCTATACTTTGAAACTGTGTGCCTGAGGATTATTCTATACTTTGAAACTGTGTGCCTGAGGACTTGTAAGGGAAACTTGGGGAGTGTTTCAGATATTGAAGTTTTTAGAAGTTCAACAGGGTATTAAAAAATAATGGAGGGGGCATGTAGCTGGCTCAGTAGACTGAGAGTCAGGCCTAGAGAAGGAAAGTCCCAGGTTAAAATCTGGCCTCAAATACTTCCTAACTGTGTAATCCTGGACAAGTCCCTCAATCACCATTTCCTAGCCTTTGCCACTTTTCTGCCTTGGAACCAATATACAGCATTAATTATAAGACAGAAGAGAACATTTTTAAAAAATTAAATAAAAGTCATGGAGAGATCTCCCCTTAATGACACATAGTCATGATTTCTTTTATCGTTGAAGGCAGGGTGGGCTTTATTTTTGACATTGTACTGTTAAAAGCAGTTATCACAAGGAGTCATCTTGACCTCACTGCCCTTATGACTGGAGCAGGTCTACCAATATTTCTGGAAACTTATGATACCTGGAAACAGCTGATCTGATCAGATGTTAATTACTCTTTTCTGTTCCTGCCTCTCCTCAGCACTCTTCTCAGTTTAAGTTTATTTAAACCCTGATCTTGTTGCTCCTCCCTATTGAGCATTCTTTACTTATTTGCTCTGTGGTAACCCTGAATTGTACCTTCTTTGACTCCATTAAACAGTGTTGTTTCTGTGTTGATAGACCTCTTTATTTCAGGTTGATAGTGTCCATAGTGCTAATTCAGTACCTGGTGTATAATAGAAAATAAATGCTCATTAATTGTTTAACAAAGCACTTTCTTCAAAGCTTTCCCAATCCCCATTCCCCTCCTACTCCAAATATTGCTTTTTAGCTACTTATTAGAGGTTTTCTTCCCCTATTATTTATATCCTTTGAGGTTACAGACTGTTTTTTCTTGATTATAAAATTGTATTTATTATTCCCAGTACTTAGGGTAGTTTTTTAACATGGTAATTACTTAATAAATCTCTATTTGTATTAGCTATAGCAAAATGAATATCTCTCCACTGTACATGTGAGAAAACCAAGGTTTAGAGAGATTAATGGACTTGTTCATGGTCACACATATAGGAAATGTGAGAGGTAGGATTTCATCCATGATTTCCTGATTCAAATCAACAGTTTCTGCCTTCTTTAGAGTCCTTTCTATTATCACACAAGAAACATAGTGAATCAAGTATGCTCTCTTCCCCATTTTTCCTTTATTATCACCACTTTAACACACTTGGAAGAGACCTGTTAATGGCCAGAATACAATGGATGGCCAGAAAATAGAGCTTCATTCAGTTTAATTTGAATAGATCTACAGAAACATCAGATATGTAATTTCTTTAGCATTGTTTCTTCCTTATGAGGAAATCCCTTCAACAAATGCAGATTTGCATATTAGTGTTTTAGAAAGTTGTCTGGTTCCCTGGAGGGATTAAGTGACTCACCTAGGAGAAATAAACATCCATCACATCATTTTCTGTATATTATGTCCAGAAACATATATTTTCATTTATATTAAATTTTTAAAAGTTTATATATAACATATATTTTCTACTTTAGTGAATGTTTTTCTAGGATTTTAACAGCATTAATTAAATTTTAAAATGTTAAACTAATTTAACACTTTTTCAGAGCATGTAGACATATATTAATTAACAAATTCAGGAAAGAAAACTGTAGAGTGATTTCCAATGTGCATAATATGATGTTGGCTCAGAGCTTTGTCATTCTAGATAGAATTCAAAAACTTAGTGACATTTTATACCACTATAAATTTTAACTTATTTAGATTAGTTTTATTTCTCTTTTTCCACAATTGAAGATACCAAAACATAACAAAGAAAAAAAAATGCTACAAACTAAAATCAGTAAAGCTCTCTGGGGAGGCAATTATCACGTATTACAGACTAGCTTGGCAAGGTACAGTGGTGAAAAGAAGTTAAAGCCAATGTTGTTACCCTCCTGTGTGAAGGAAATCAGGCTCTTATAATGATAACCATTTAATTGAAATCCCTGAGTATACACTAGCTATTCACATGCTTATATTTTTGTTAAGGATGTTAGTCTATGCAAAAAAAAGTAAAACAAATGAAACAAGAACAACAACAAAAACCTTAATATATCCTAAGAAGCTAAAGGGAAAAATTAGTGAAAATCCTTTTAGAAAAAATATTATTAGATTATAAACTTCTTGAGGGCAGGAACTCTCTTTTCCTTATTTGTATCCTCAGTATTTACCATAGTACTTAATATATAGGAGGTACATGATAAATCTATATTGTTTTACATTATTTTTGCCACACAAGTCTATGTTTTAAACTTGAAAAATATTTGATCTTTCATTGGTTCATGTAGACTTATCACCAACTAAGATTGGAATTATTTTGAGTAGTTGAATAATTAAAGTTTTAGTGTCATCAAGAAATAAGAAATTCTCCAAAATTATGTTATTCTTGCTATTAGACATTTTGTTTAAGATCTACCTTTTTCTCATTTCAAATATTTTTGAAGAATGCTTCAATAATTCAGTGAATCTGTCAGCTCATTGATATGGATAATGTTGCCAGTGGTCCAGAACACCACTCAATAATACTTTTTAATATTTTATACTCCTTCCCACATATTTGCACAAATATTCAAAGCAAGTCCATCCAAAGGGTTGAGGAACTTCCCTACTTCTATTAACACTTCATTACTATCAAAAGTCAGTTAGTCAGTCATTTACTTATGTAAAAATGGAGATTTGAACCCCGGACTTCAATCCCCAGAAGTCCTCGCTCTAGTTCCCAGGATGCCCTCTAATCTCACTGAGATTTCCACCTGGGCAAGACCAAAGTTTCTATTTAACTGGCTATAAAAGTCTACTGAGCTCTCTTCCTACCTTCGCTTCTAAGCAGACGCATCTCTCATGATGTAAGTGAAATTGAATGGGCCTTTCAGCCCTCCTAGGCACGTGCTTTCTTACTTGTACTTTCTTAAATTCTTAATCTTTAATAAACCTCATAAAATATAATACTTCTAGTAGAAAAACTAATTTTTAACTGCTACAGTTTGGCGTAATCACTTAGGGAAAATGAAATACCCTCAATCTTCTGTAACTTAGTTCAGCCTTTAATGGCTAGTGCCTAGTTTGTTTGTTTTTTAAGCCACGTTTCTCCAAGATGCTTTTTTAGAAAACCATCTTGATCAGATCTGGCCTGCAGCCATCCGCTTCAGACTTTCTTGAGCCTTTCCTGCCAGCACGACTGGCTCAGCTCCTGTTCCCAGAGTCTGGAGCTGTTTGACCCAGATCTGGCTCAACTGGTGACCCACTCACCCCTTCCCCCCCCCCCCAGAAAGCTCTAGCCTCGGAGCAGATTGCTTCTGTACTCCAGCAATTGCCTCCCCTCCCTCCCGGCCGCTGTCTGCCTGTTTCTTCACCCCAGACCCAGATGGCTCACCACCCAGGCTGCTGGTAGCAGACCCAATTTCTTCAGGATCAAAATCCAGCTGGTAAAATCCTGAGGTAATGCTATGATTAGCCTGGGGATTGGACTGGCAGGAGATCACAGGAGGGGAGAAAGAAAGGGAAAGAAGGAAGAGACTTTTCCAAATAGGAACTTACAAGCAATGGGCTATTTAAAATTATATCTTTTGACTGTTCTGGTAATTTCATTTATTTCACCTGCATGCCAGGGGAAAAATTCAGCTCCCTGCAACTTCAACTTTGGAGGGGCAGCTGGGTGGCTCAGTGGACTGAGAGCCAGGCCTGAGACGGGATGTCCTCAGTTGAAATCTGGCCTCAGATACTTCGCAGCTGTGTGGTCCTGGATGGGTCACTTAAACCCCATTGCTTAACCATTACCAATCTGCCTTCAGACAATAGGCATCTAAATGGATAAAAACCCAAGGAACTTTAAAGAGACTGGAGGTTATCTTTTTAAGGCATTTTCAGACTCCAACCTTTTATAAACATCTCTGTTTTCTATTGCATTTTACTGGTTGTTTTGTTTATGATTTAACTTTGTGATTTTAAGTTCATATATTACTGCATTCAATGCTTTTCTGTTATACTGTTCATTTTAATGTACTGAGTTTTAACTACTGTTAAATTCTGTTGCTTTTCCCCTATAACCATACTGAACAAACATTGAGTAAGCCCATATTAAAAAAAATACAAAACAGCTTTTCTATTTTTGACTTTGTAAATTGGCACAAAGAGGATAGATGGACTCCAGCAGAACATTGCTACAATTGTATAACAACCTTTGGAAAATTTAATATGCTAAATATCTCAATTGATTTTAAGGGTTCTTTAGATATGATTTTTAGAACTTTTCTTAACAATCTCTGGTCATTTTTGCCTGCCCCTAACACGAGGTATAAAGCCCTAGTAGCTTTAAGCTCTAGTAGCTGAAGTAAAATACATTATATCCCCCCAACCTTCCCACATTATAAAAATGTGAATGAAAGTTAGGCAGTTAATCCCAAGGCATTTATACCCCTAGAAGCCTCCAAAAAAGGAACACCCCACATTTATAACTCTTCAGCTCACTACTTAACTTCCATCAGAATGATATCTAGATTTCCTGATGATGTTTTAAACCCCCAAATGCATTTTACTTTGTTTAAAATTATGTTTACCAAAGTTGAAAGAATTGCTATGATTGTAAAAATTGTGACAAATGTATGTGACAAATATCCATCAATTCATAGGCTTTTAAAATGCCACACAGAAACTCATGATAGTGTGTTTGTTTGCTATTGTAATTAACTGGGCTATTGAGAATTTTGGGGATACTGATTCCTACATATTTGTACTACTGTTCTTTAAAAATGAAAAATGTTACCTTGTTCAATTCATTTGCTTGCACTCACAGTGGATCATAGCCAGATATGAAGAGGAAATGTATCACATTTTTGGTGAGAAAGCCTTGTATTCTGTATTTTCTTAGCTGACACAGTGTGCCAATGATTATAAGTTACATTTTTATTTTTAAAACTCTTTTATTATATTTTTCTTGCATGTGCAATATACTATTTCATTTTTTTTATTTTTCTCTCCTTTTTATATTTGAGGCACATGGCACCAGCATTAAAATTTTCTTTAACCTTTTGATTTTGCAATAATATAAGTTTAAAATATATTTGCTCATGCGTTCCTTAAAAGCCTGAGACTATAAAAATGATGCCACTAATTATTTTTAAAAAATTATGGGACTCTGCTTAATAATTCTGTCTGATTCCAGGACAAGATATACACAAAAGAGCCATTGCATAGGGGCAAAGATAAACCAATCCAGCATGAATTGATGCACTTCCAAGCCAATACAAAGGTCTTGAACCTAGTGTGAAGACTGAAGGTTGCTATGTTTAACATCTGTTATGATATACGCCTTCCTTTGGTCCATACTCACTCTGAAAATACAGATGAGTATCCCCAAACTTGGTTCCTATAATCTGGTCTCTTTTCTGTCTTTCATAGTGTACAAACTTTCTGTAGTCCTGGCTACTGACTAGGTAAATGTTTACTTGCTTAGACCATTTTAATTGGGCCCTGATTAAAGGACCTGTTATAGATTTCATTTTCTTTTACTAGGAATAAGACACATAATAATATACATAAGATTTTGATAGTCTACATTTTCATCCAGTAATTTTTTTATTTTGATTTTTCTGATGTCTTTCAAATTTCTCTTACCAATTGATTCATATACCTCATTCCTCAGCCATGCATCCCTATGTGATCCTGTGTTTTTCAATCGCCCTTTTAATGAGGAAATATAAAAAATATTATTATTTTAAATTGCAAAGTTTAAATTCTTTTCAAGAAGAATTTTAGGTAAAGAAAGATGCTACCTCTCTGAGTCCAGAAACTGAACTGTTTGGAGAAGCCACCATGAAGAAGCCTCCAGACCACAAACTATACAAGAAGATCAAGAATGAACTTTGGGTGTGGTTGATTGAACATATATTTATATGTATACTTTCAGGCCAAAGGGAACTGCCCCCTAACTGGCCTTTTGTCAATGTGTCCGGCAATTATTGAAGTTTTGATTTTTTCCCCTCTTATCCTCAAATTATTGTAATCTTTAAGTTGATTATGTTTTCATGATCCTTTGGGGAAAAAAAAAATTTTTCCCCAGGGGAATCAAACAGGGATGTGTAAAAATGGAGATTTGAATCCCAGACTTCAATCCCCAGAAGTCCTCACTCTAGTTCCCAGGATGCCCTCTAATCTCACTGAGATTTCCACCTGGATGAGACCAAAATTTCTATTTAACTGGCTATAAAATTCTACTGAGCTCTCTTCCTACCTCTGCTTCTAAGCAGATGCATCTCTCATGATATAAGTGAAATTGAATGGGCCTTTCAGCCCTCCTAGGCATGTGCTTTCTTACTTGTACTTTCTTAAATTCTTAATCTTTAATAAACCTCATAAAATATAACACTTCTAGCAGAGAAACTAAATTTTTATCTGCTACACTTAGTGTCTGCTATATAAAATACACTGGATTAAACACTGGAGATACAACGAAAGACAAAAGATAGTTCTTACTCCTAAGGAATTCACAGTCTAATGTGTCAGATTACCACATGCAAACAACTTTATATCAAGAAGATATATAAAGGACAAATTAGAGATAATCCAAAAGAGAAAGTACTAAAATGGAGGGGGACCATAAATGGCTTTTTGTAGGAGAGAGGATTTTAGTTCAAAATTAAAGGAAATGAGGGAAGCCAAGAGGGTGAGATGAGATGAAAGAGAGCATTCTCAGGCAGAGAGTGGCAGAGAGCCAGCAGGCAAAATTTCATGAAGTCTGGGAATGGAGTATCTTATGTGATGTACAGCAAAAGAGACAAGTATCATTAAATTATAGACTATGTTAGGGTAAGTTATAAAGGGTAAGGTCAATTTATGAAGTACAACTATAAAACCAGTTAGGTTTTTACAGTTGATTCTAAAGGTAATAGGAAGTTCCTGAAGCTTATTGAATAAAAGATGTGAAAAATGATAATTGAATCAATGGAAAGATATAAGCTTTTCTTCTACTGTTCCCCATTGTTGCTTTATAACTTTGTTCAGTCATTTCAGCCATGTCTGTCTCTCCAGAAACCACTTGGTGTTTTCTTAGCAAAGATACTGGAGTGATTTGCCATTTCCTTCTCCAGCTCATTTTGTAGATGAGGAAACCAAGGCAAATAGGTTAAGTGACTTACCCAGGGTCACACAGTAAGTGCCTGAGGACAGATTTGAATTTAAAAAAAAGATGAATTTTCTTGTCTACAGGCCTGGCACTCTATTGTACCAGCTTTGTGACTACTCACTTCTTCCAGTCATTTAACTTAATGATAACTTCTATGCCCCATATTTTGCAATTAGTAATTGACAATATGCCTTAGTCTGTTAATAACTAGCAAGTTCTATTTCCATCCACTTTCTGTTTCTCCATTGTCAATAGTAAGTATATGGGATGTGTGGATATTTCATGCTATCAATTACTTCAGAGAGTCAATAAAGATTAGGGTTCAGAAAATGCCATTCATTCTGAAAATTGAGTAACTTTGAAGAAATGAGTTTCAGTTGGAAATATGATGTTGTCTGAAAGAATTTAAGAAAAAGTAGACATCTGGAAAATAATAATGTGCAATCTTTTCAATACATATCACAACCAAATATACCAAACCATTTTGTTTTAACTATTTATTTTCATGAGGAAAAAATGAACCCTTTCTTAGATGTTATTCAAAAGTATCTGCCCTATAGTGTACAGTATGAAATACTAAAATGTTCCTATGTTCAGGAAATAATCTGGGGGGCAAATTATGGAAAATTGGGAAGAAGTAGATATTTTCCTTGGAACTTCATTGAGTAACTCAGTTTTCCTTAAGTTTTATCCCATTAAGAAGTCTCTCCTTGAAATGAAAGCAGTGGGATGCCATAGAGAGTAGAATTTTTTTTTTTACTTTTAAACATTCTTTTATTTGGTAATTTTTAAACATTATTCATTGGAAACAAAAATCATTTTCTTCCCCCCCCCCCGCCATCCCTCCTATAGCTGACGCGTGATTCCACTGGGTATCACATGTGTCCTTGATCCGAACCCATTTCCATGTTGTTGGTATTTGCTCATTTAGAGTCTCTCCTCAATCATATCCCCTCAACCCCTGTAGTCAAGCAGCTTACTTTTCTCAGTGTTTTTACTCCCACAGTTTATCCTCTGCTTGTGGATAGTATTTTTTAGATCCCTACAGATTGTTCAGGGACATTCCATTGCCACTAATGGAGAAGTCCATCCCCTTCAGTTGTACCACAGTGTATCAGTCTCTGTGTACAATGTTTTCCTGGTTCTGCTCCTCTCACTCTGCATCACTTCCTGGAGGTTGTTCCAGTCTCCATGGAATTCCTCCACTTTATTATTCCTTTTAGCACAACAGTATTCCATCACCAACATATACAACAATTTGTTCAGCCATTCCCCAATTGAAGAGCATCCCCTCATTTTCCAATTTTTTGCCACCACAAAGGGGGCAACTATGTATATTCTTGTACAAGTCTTTTTCCTTATTATCTATTTGAGGTACAAGCCCAGCAGTGCTATGGCTGGATCAAAGGGCAGACAGTCTTTTAGTACCCTTTGGGCATGATTCAAAATTGCCCTCCAGAATGGTTGGATGAATTCACAACTCCATCAGCAATGCATTAATGTCCCGACTTTGCCACATCCCCTCCAGCATTCATGAGATTAGAACTTTTGAGCTATAATGAACAAAGTAGATTTAGTTATTCTGAAAACAAATCACAAATGCCTATCATAGAGTCAGATGAGACTTGTCTGCCTACTCACCCATTGTTTCATCATACCCATCTCTTGGGATTATGATCTGAGAAGGTTTTATGATTGACACTTTACATACCATTGCCAATTTTTCTAGATAAGGCAATATCTGGGACTATCTTCCAATTATACAGATTTTTACCATGGTAGCAATTGCTATAAATCAAGTCTAATGATTGCCAGTTATCCAAATTGATTTACAGATCTTAATTTAGAGTACAAAAAGAAGAAATATAATTACATTAAAAGACACTGGATAGTAGGAAACTAGGATAAGTTTACAAATAAAAGAGAAATAGATGATTTGCATAAATGGGGACATAAAAGGAAGTGTCTAAAATGGCACAACTCCTGGTTTTAAAATTTTATTGGATTAGAATCTATGTCTATCAATCTGTAACATGTTCTTGAAAGTTGGTTTTGACAGCCTTCTAGAAGGGAGGCATTTTCTAGTTTTAGAATCTTAGTTTGGCAAAGGCCTTTAGTACCATAAAGGGCACCACTGAGTTTTTGAGATTTGTGGTTGTTAGAGTTGTATTAGCTATAAGAAAGGGAAATAAAAACTTATGATCTCTTACTTAATCCAATGATTATTTTTATTGCTACTATATATATCTTGCTTTAAAGTTTTATATAACTAAATATTTATTGATTCTATAGTTAAGAAAATGTCAATGTTAGATTTACTTATCTCTTAGACCTAGCTATCATCTAAGACTTGTTTTTACTAATAACAGAGGATAAATCATTTTACCCTTTTCAATACCACTGCATTTCATAGAAAAATCTCATTGCATAAACAGCTTTTCAATATAGATGAAATTGAACTTTAATAAAATTTGGAAGTGAATTTTGTCTTTTATCTAAGATGTCCTTTGCCTAACTTAAGATAGATGGATAATTCATAAATTGTTGACTCACTGGTATCCATTCTTTTCTTGTCTAGTAAGACATAGCAAGTTTTTTTTTTCTGTTTTGTTTGATTTTGAGTACTCACCACATCTAACACTCTGACTCCTTCTTAAGGAATTATTCATGACAGATAGCATTGAAATACCTTCACTATCTGCAAGCCTTCAGTTTCTTTCCGTTCCTAATTCTAAACTAAATTTCCCAACACATTTTCCTCCACCCTTTCCCGTGCTCATCATTGAACTCATCAAATATCAAAGTATATGTAGGTCAAAGGTAAAGGATTTATTGAGTTCTTCATATCATTTTACCATCTCTTTATCACTTACAACAGATGTTGCTGCAGAATATTCAATTAGCTTCCAGTATAACTTTTGCCTATACGACATGCTGTGATGGATCTAGACCTGGGCGTCTACATCAAATACCGACTGGATGGCTCACTATTTGACCTTCGCCGCCTGGCTGCAAAAACAAAGACAACAGAGAGACTCATCCTGGAAGCTCTCTTTGCAGATGACTGTGCTCTCATGGCCCACCAAGAAAATCGTCTCCAAACCATTGTGGACAGGTTCTCCACCTCAACAAAACTGTTTGACCTGACTATCAGCCTCAGCAAAACAGAGGTGCTGTTCCAACCTGCACCAGGGAGGCCAACGAACCAGCCGTGCATTACAATCAAAGCACGCAGCTTTATAACATCAACACTTTCAAGTACCTGGGCAGCACCATCGCCAACGATGGGTCTCTAGACCACAAGATTAATGCCAGGATCCAAAAGGCCAGCCAGGCACTCGGGCGGCTGCGCTCCAAAGTCCTCCAACACAGCGGTGTAAGCACTGCGACGAAGCTCAAAGTGTATAACGCAGTGGTCCTCAGCTCGCTCCTGTACGGTTGTGAGACATGGACACTGTACCGGAAGCACATGAAACAGCTGGAGCAATTCCACCAACACTCCCTCCGGTCAATCATGAGGATCCGATGGCAGGACCGAATCACCCACCAGGAAGTCCTCGACAGAGCCAACTCCACCAGCATCGAAGTCCTGGTCCTCAGAACCCAGCTATGATGGTCTGGACACGTCATCCGCATGGACCCACAGCGAATACCAAGACAGGTATTCTACGGTGAACTGTCAGCTGGACTCAGGAAACAAGGCCGACCAAAGAAAAGATTCAAGGATCAGCTAAAGTCCAACTTGAAGTGGGCCGGCATTACACCAAAGCAACTAGAACTCCCTGCCTCTGACAGAAACAGCTGGCGAACCCACATTCACCATGCCGCCACCACCTTTGAAGATGAGCGACTTGATGTCTTGCCGCTGAGCGTGAACGCCGACACCAGGCCGTAACCGCACCTCCCGTGACAACGGGCGTCCCAGGCCCCACATGCCACAAACTGTGCGCCTCAGCCTTTGGACTCCAAAGCCACATGAGGGTACACCATAGATGAAACTGCACAAAGACTATAGTCATTCTCGATCACTGAGAGACTACCACTATACTATATTCTTTCTAAGTGGTGTTTTTCAATTGTTTTTCAGTCATTTCCAAATCTTTGTAACCATGCTTGAAGTTTTCTGAGCAAATATATTGGAGTGGTTTGTCATTTTTTGTATCTTTTGCTAATGTAAAATCTGTGTTTAAATAGTATTAAATGACTTGCCCAGGGTCACACAATTAGTTAGCATGGATGTGAGGCTAGACTTGAACTCATGAAAACAAGTTTCCCTGACTGGTGCCCTCTTTATGAGTAATGAATGGCTAAAGAGCCAAATCCACTTTAAAAGGAAGTTCCTTTTTGCCTTTAGACACATTAAGAAAACAAAAAACTTCAATATTATCAAGTTCTTAATGCATCTTTCCAAGAAGAAGTTGTAAGCCATCCTTCCCTTTTGCTATTTATTTCTTTTGTTGTCTGGGTTAATATTTAAGTATACTAACAAAGTTATATGATTCAGCCCTCTAGTAGTGTTTCCTTCTGAAATCTAGACATTTGTGTCACATTTAAAATGTCAATAGAAGTACTGTGTAACTTAGTTCTCTGTGCCCCACACAATCTCTGAAGAAGCAGAAGAGACCTACTCAGACTGGAGGTTTTTGTATGGATTTCTTTCTGCATTGCCATATCTAAGAGATCATTCTCCTTGAGAACCACCAGACTGAAGAAGAGATTTTCCATACTTTATCTTAATTACAGTCTGGCAGCCACAGATTTTCCAACCTGCCAGCATCTGCCAAAGCTTAAAACTGAAAGCATTTTCATCCCTTCCATACCACATAAAAGCATCTGAATGAAATGTTTTTATTCTATCTTCCTAAAACAATTGCCTTCTTTAGTATATTAAATAATGTTATCAACAGAACTCAGTATTTTCCAGGAAAATTGGAAATTTTTAAAGCCATTTTTCTGTATACCAAATGCCTTCAGAATGCTTTTAGTGGATTTAGTTGTATCCTCCAACAAATCATAGAAACTGAGAGTAACAAAGGAACTCAGCAGCCATCTAGTCTAAGATATAAATGAAATTGATAATGATAAAATAGTATGCCAAACATTTGGGCCCCCAGCTTAGGAAGGGACAACTCACTAGATCCCAGGGCAGCCTATTCCACCTTTAGGTGACTCCAAAAGGTTGAGGCTGTTTTACTCCAGACATGTTGATAGTGAATTGTTTGGGATGTTTCTTTCAGTCTTACCATCCAATCTGTTCTGAATCCACCAGATTGTATTATCATCTAATCCGTACCTTTCTATTTTCTCTGTAAGATTAGTATGATATATTTCATACAAATTCTGTCTAAAATTTTAAACTGTAGCCTATAATTCTCTTGATTTGCTAGGATAGCACTCCTGTTGTGTTATCTGGGATGAATCTAGATGGTAGTAGTAGTCTCTCGGTAACCGAGGATGACAATTGTCTTTGCGTTTTCATCTATGGTTGGGATAGATGAGGGTACACAAAAACACTTGTGTGTGAAGGAGATTTAAGTGGAAGAGTCGGTGCACAGAGACAGTCCCGCTCTCTTGGCATTGGAAGCCTGGGTCCAGTGGCAGGAAAAGTCGTTACACCTGGAGACTTCCTCAGCTGCATTGGATGGCCGTGTTGTCTTTTGTGCTCAAACACACCCTAAGCACTCCACAGTGCTTTGCTGCATCGCCCTCTCTGCCATTGAACCTTCTTATAATCTGTACCTTTTAGTCAATTGTGTGAGGGTAGAGATAACACTGTTGTGGAGTGCTAAGTATGGAAGCCTATTTCTTCCCTTCCCAGACTTTCATTAAGCACAACCTTAAGATATATAGATTATTTTCATAAAGATTTTGTAGACTTGAAAAGTAAGTCTAGAAGTTGTATTTCTTGAGGTAGCCAAGTAGTACAGTGGATAGAGCCCCATGCCTAGAGATAGTCAGAAAGACTTTAATTCAAACCTAGTCTCAAATATGTACTATCTGTTATGACCTTGGGCAAGTAACTTAATTTCCATTTGCCTCAATTTTCTCAGCTGTAAATGTGGATAATAACTTACCTCCCAGGATTGTAGCTAGGATCAAATGAGTTAGTATTTCTAAAAAGTGCTTAGCACTGTCTGGCACATAGCAGACACTTCTGCAAATGCTTATTCTCTTCCCTTCCTCTCCCTATTTCAGTTAATGAAATTTCATTGTATATCACCCAGAGAAACTTATCCCTTGTTCTAGGTTTTTTGGGACTATAGCAGAACCCCTCCCTTCTTGCTAGAAACACTCAGGAGAATTGCCTTCCAAAGCTTTCAATTCAATACCCCACAAAAGGGAGATGGAGCTATTCTCAAGTTCTGACAGCTTCCTGAAGAGGCGGCACTTTCTGGTTCAGTTGCCAATCATCTTTGACACAGCCCTCCAGTCATGGAATGTACAAGGAATAATCAGGAGAGACTCTGTCATCTCCCCCAAAAAGCTGTGTCTGCCTCTAATCAAAAGGCCTATGTATGCGTCTATCCCCAGGCAGCCAGATTTCACTCCCTAGGAACATTGTGGCTACCTACATCTCTATATCTTTGAATAGAGCCTTTTTTTCCACTTCAGCAGGAGGAAAAACAAAGTTTAAGCAACTGACAAAAGGTAAACATTATAAGGAATTTTATAATCCAATTTAGGTCAGAGCCTTGGGTGGAAATAGACTTAATGACAACAAATAAAAATTTTCGTTCCTGATATGTGATATTATGGATATTTATAGTTTTGTGGAATAAGAATACTACCATATAGAGAGAATCTTCAAAGGTTTTTTTTTTCTTTTATAGTTTTTTATTGTCTATTTTTAATCAGCTGTCAAATTGAGATTTCTAAAATCCAAGTCTTCCCAGATCACTTCCCTCCTCCCCCATTCAATAAAATTTGGTGACTTTCAATTAGCTGCAGTATTAGATATAAAATCTTCTGTCTGACTCCTTCCTACCTTTCCAGTTATCTTACAACTTATTCCATTCCACATACTTTACAATCTTGTGATATTAGTCTCCTTGCTGTTCTCCCACACAATTACTACTTCATTCTGACTGAGCATTTTCCTTTTCTCCCATGCCTAGAAAGCTAACCTTGCTCATCTCTGCAACCCAGTTTCCCTGGTTTCCTTCAAGTATCAGCTGAAGTTCCACCTTCTGGAAGAATCCTTTCCCAGTCTTCCTTAATCTTAGTGCCTCTGAAACTACCCTCCAATTATTTCCTTTACACATCTTGTTTATTTATTTATTTTTAAATTTTTATAAAATTTGGTCAATTTCAAATATTATTCCCTGGTTAAATAAATCATTTTCTATACCTCCCTCCCCTTCCACTCCCCTTTCCTCCCATTGCCAACGCACAGTTCCACTGGGTATTACATGTGTCCTTGACCAGAATCCAGATGCCTTTTGGATAAAGCCTTGATGATTCTTTGCAAACACTGCTTCCTTTTCTTAATATTTTAATTGTTTCTTTAATTATTGGTCCTAAAATATTTCTAGGTATCCAAATAGCCTACAGTTTATTGACTTTTATTTAATTATATTTTCCTTCATTGATCATCATGAGACTATTTTTCTTTTTTTTTTTAAATATTATTTTATTTGGTCGTTTTCATACATTATTCACTGGAAACAAAGATCATTTTCTTTTCCTCCCCTCCCCTTCACCCCCCACCCCCGCCTTTCCCTCTCCCATAACCGACGCATGATTCCACTGGTTATCACATGTGTTCTTGACTCAAACCCATTTCCCTGTTGTTGGAATTTGCATTATAGTGTTCATTTAGAGTCTCTCCTCAGTCTTATCTCCTCCAACCCTGTAGTCAAGCAGTTGCTTTTCAGCGGTGTTTTTACTCCCACAGTTTATCCTCTGCTTGTGGGTAGTATTTTTTTTATAGATCCCTGCAGATTGTTCAGGGAAATTGCATTGATACTAAAGGAGAAGTCCATCACCTTCGATTGTACCACAATGTATCAGTCTCTGTGTATAATGTTTTCCTGGTTCTGCTCCTTTCGCTCTGCATCACTTCCTGGAGGTTGTTCCAGTCTCCATGGAATTCCTCCACTTTATTATTCCTTTTAGCACAATAGTATTCCACCACCAACATATACCACAATTTGTTCAGCCATTCCCCAATTGAAGGGCATCCCCTCATTTTCCAATTTTTGGCCGCCACAAAGAGCGCAGCTATGAATATTTTTGTACAAGTCTTTTTGTCCATTATCTCTTTGGGGTACAAGCCCAGCAGTGCTATGGCTGGATCAAAGGGCAGACAGTCTTTTATCGCCCTTTGGACATAGTTCCAAATTGCCCTCCAGAATGGTTGGATCAATTCACAACTCCACCAGCAATGAATTAATGTCCCCACTTTGCCACATCCCCTCCAGCATTCATTACTTTGCATAGCTGTCATGTTAGCCAATCTGCTAGGTGTGAGATGATACCTCAGAGTTGTTTTGATTTGCATCTCTCTGATTATAAGAGATGTAGAGCACTTTTTCATGTGCTTATTAATAGTTTTGATTTCTTTGGCTGAGAATTGCCTGTTCATGTCCCTTGCCCATTTGTCAATTGGAGAATGGCTTGATTTTTTGTACAATTGATTTAGTTCTTTATAAATTTTAGTAATTAAACCTTTGTCAGAGGTTTTTATGAAGATTGTTTCCCAATTTGTTGCTACCCTTCTGATTTTGGTTACATTGGTTTTGTTTGTACAAAAACTTTTTAATTTGATGTAATCCAGATTATTTCTTTTGCATTTTGTAACTCTTTCTAATTCTTGCTTGGTTTTGAAGTATTTCCCTTCCCAAAGGTCTGACATGTATACTATTCTGTGTTCGCATAATTTTCTTATAGTTTCCTTCTTTATGTTCAAGTCATTCATCCATTTTGAATTTATCTTGGTGTAGGGTGTGAGGTGTTGATCTAAGCCTAATCTTTCCCATACTGTCCTCCAATTTTCCCAACAGTTTTTATGAAATAGTGGATTTTTGTCCCAAAAGCTGGGATCTTTGGGTTTGTCATATACTGTCTTGCTGAGGTTGCTTGCCCCCAGTCTATTCCACTGATCTTCCTTTCTGTCTCTTAGCCAGTACCAAATTGTTTTGATGACTGCTGCTTTGTAATATAGTCTGAGATCTGGGACTGCAAGACCCCCTTCCTTTGTATTTTTTTTTCATTATTTCCCTGGATATCCTTGATCTTTTGTTCTTCCAAATGAACTTTGTTATGGTTTTTTCTAAATCAGTAAAAAAAATTTTTGGAAGTTCCATGGGTATGGCACTAAATAGATAGATGAGTTTGGGTAGGATGGTCATTTTTATTATATTGGCTCGTCCTACCCATGAGCAGTTAATGTTCTTCCAATTGTTCAAGTCTAGTTTTAGTTGTGTGGAAAGTGTTTTGTAGTTGTGTTCATATAGATCCTGTGTTTGTCTCGGGAGATAGATTCCTAAGTATTTTATTTTGTCTTGGGTAATTTTGAATGGGATTTCTCTTTCTAGTTCTTGCTGCTGAGCTGTGTTGGAATTATATAGAAATGCTGATGACTTATGTGGGTTTATTTTGTATCCTGAAACTTTGCTAAAGTTGTTGATTATTTCGATTAGCTTTTTGGTTGAGTCTCTAGGATTCTTTAAGTAGACCATCATGTCATCTGCAAAGAGCGATAATTGGGTCTCCTCCTTGCCTATTTTGATGCCTTCAATTTCTTTTTCTTCTCTAATTGCTACTGCTAGTGTTTCTAATACAATGTCAAATAATAGAGGTGATAATGGGCATCCTTGTTTCACTCCTGATCTTAATGGGAATGGATTTAGTTTATCCCCATTGCAGATGATATTAGCTGATGGTTTTAGATATATACTGTTTATTATTTTTAGGAATGACCCTTCTATTCCTATGCTTTCTAGTGTTTTTAGTAGGAATGGGTGTTATATTTTATCAAAGGCTTTTTCTGCATCTATTGAGATAATCATGTGGTTCTTGTTGGTTTGCTTGTTGATGTGGTCAATTACGTGGATAGTTTTCCTAATGTTGAACCAGCCCTGCATCCCTGGTATAAATCCTACTTGATCATGGTGGATGACCCTTCTGATCACTTGCTGGAGTCTTTTTGCTAGTATTCTATTTAAGATTTTTGCATCTATATTCATTAGGGAGATTGGTCTATAATTTTCTTTCTCTGTTTTTGGCCTGCCTGGTTTTGGAATCAGTACCATGCTTGTGTCATTAAAGGAGTTTGGTAGAACTCCCTCTTTGCTTATTATGTCAAATAGTTTGTATAGTATTGGGATTAACTGTTCTCTGAATGTTTGATAGAATTCGCTGGTGAATCCATCAGGCCCTGTGGATTTTTTCTTAGGAAGTTCTGTGATGGCCTGTTGGATTTCTTTTTCTGATATGGGATTATTTAAGAAAACTATTTCTTCTTCTGTTAGTCTAGGCAATTTATATTTTTGTAAATATTCATCCATATCACCTAGGTTGGTATATTTATTGCCATATAGTTGGGCAAAGTAGTTTTTAATGATTGCCTTAATTTCCTCTTCATTGGAGGTGAGGTCCCCCTTTTCATCCTTGATGCTGTTAATTTGCCTTTCTTCTTTCCTTTTTTTAATTAAATTAACCAGTACTTTGTCTATTTTGTCTGTTTTTTCAAAGTACCAGCTTCTAGTCTTGTTTATTAGCTCAATAGTTCTGTCACTTTCTATTTTATTAATTTCTCCCTTAATTTTTAGGATCTCTAGTATGGTTTTCTTCTGGGGGTTTTTAATTTGTTCATTCTCAAGTTTTTTGATTTGCATTTCCAATTCCTTGGTCTCTGTCCTCCCTAATATGTTAATATATGCACTCAGGGATATGAATTTTCCTCTAAGTACTGCCTTGGCTGCATCCCATAAGGTTTGAAAGGATGTTTCGCCGTTGTCATTTTCTTCAACGAAATTATTAATTGTTTCTATGATTTCTTCTCTAACTATCCGATTTTGGAGTATCATGTTATTTAATTTCCAATTAATTTTTGATTTGGGTCTCCATGTACCCTTGCCGATCAATATTTTAATTGCCTTGTGATCTGAAAAGGCTGCAGTTAATATTTCTGCTTTTCTGCATTTGAGTGCCATGTTTCTATGACCTAGTGTATGATCTATTTTTGTGAATGTGCCATGTGGTGCTGAAAAGAAGGTGTATTCTTTTTTGTCCCTATTTATTTTTCTCCATATGTCTATTAATTCTAATTTTTCTAAGATTTCATTCACCTCTTTTACCTCTTTCTTATTTATTTTTTGGTTTGATTTATCTAAATTTGATAGTGGTTGGTTCAAGTCTCCCACTAATATGGTTTTACTGTCTATTTCCTCCTTCAATTCTCCTAGTTTCTCTATTAAAAATTTGGATGCTATACCATTTGGTGCATACATGTTGATTAGTGATATTTCCTCATTGTCTATACTTCCTTTTAGCAGAATATATTTACCTTCCCTATCCCTTTTGATCAGGTCTATTTGTACTTTGGCTTTGTCAGATATCATGATTGCAACTCCTGCCTTCTTTCTATCGGTTGAGGCCCAAAAGGTCTTACTCCAACCTTTAATTCTAACCTTGTGAGTGTCAACCCGTCTCATATGTGTTTCTTGAAGACAACATATGGTAGGGTTTTGGGTTCTAATCCAATCTGCTATTTGTCTGCGTTTTATGGGTGAGTTCATCCAATTCACGTTCAAAGTTATGATTGTTATTTGTGGATTCGCTGGCATTTTGATATCTTCCCCTAGTTCTGACCTTTCTTCTTTAGCTTTCTTCTTTTGAACCAGTGAGAAAGTGTCAGTCCCCCTAGTCCCCTCCCTTGAGATGCTTCCCTTTCTGGCCCCTCCCTTTTTATGCTCCCTTCCCCTCCCCCCTCTCCTTCCCTCCTTTTTTGTACCACCTCCCCCCTCCCCCTCCTTGATTTTCCTTTCTTTCTTGCCCTAATGGATAAGATAGAATTCAGGATCCCACTGGATCTAGATGTTCTTCCCTCTCAGATTTGATTTCACTGAGAGTAAGGTTTAAGTAATTCCACTTCACGCTCTCTTCCTCTCCTTCTCATATGAGAGTTCTTCTCCTCCCCTTCCCATGTGTATCTTTATATGGGAAACATTATTCTATTGATTCCCCCCCTATTTCTTGAAGTTAATCTTAGTATTATCGCGGTTCCCCCCTCCCTTTTCCTTTCTTTGCCCCAACTTTCCCCAAATCTTCTTAATGCCCCAATCTTTCCCTATGCATGTTTCTTCTAACTACTCTTATGATGATACAATTTATGAGAGTTACACAAAACATTTTCCCCACATATTAATATATATAATTTCATGTAAATGTAGTCCTTATAGAAGAGAGTTTGACTTAAAGAAAAAGATAAGATTTATCTCCTTTTCCCTTTCTTTCATATTTACCTTTTCATGTTTCTCTTGCTTTCTGTGCTTGGATATCGAACTTTCCACAGAGCTCTGGTCTTTTCTTATCAAATGCTTGGAAATCTTGTATTTTGTTGAATGCCCATACTTTCCCCTGGAAGTATATAGTCAGTTTTGCTGGGTAGTTGATTCTTGGTTGGAGACCCAGCTCTCTTGCCTTTCTAAATATCGTGTTCCATGCTTTGCGGTCTCTTAGTGTGTTAGCCGCTAAGTCGTGTGTGATCCTTATGGGAGCCCCCTTATATCTGAAGCTCTTCTTCTTGGCTTCTTGTAGGATTTTCTCCTTTACTTGGAAGCTCTTGAATTTGGCAATTACATTCCTAGGGGTTGTCTTTTGGGGATTTAGTATAGAAGGTGTTCTATGAATCCTTTCTATTTCTATTTTGCCCCCTTGCTCCAGAACGTGGGGGCAATTTTCTTTTATAATCTCCTGTAGAATAATATCCAGTTTGTTGTTTACCTCTGGTTTTTCTGGGAGACCGATAATACGGAGATTTTCTCGTCTTCCTCTGTTCTCCAGGTCTGTGACCTTCTCAGTGAGATATTTTATGTTTTCTTCCAATTCATTAATTATTTGGGTTTGCTTTATTGATTCTTGCTGTTTTATCATCTCGCTTTCTTCGAGGTGCTTAATTCTGGTCGTTAGGGACTGGTTTTGCTTTTCAGCCTTGTCTGCCCTTCTATTGGATGCTTCGAGTTCTTTTTCCAATTGAGCATTCTTATCTGTCAGACAGCTGATCTCTTTCTCCCATTTTTCTTTCCAGGTTTCCATCTTTTGGATAAGTTCCAGTTTGAGATCTTCCAGAGCTTGTTGATAGTTTCCATTTTGGGAGGCGTGTTCTGAATTTTTTTGGATTTCCTCCTCATTCTCCTCTTTTCCTTGGGTACTTCCACCATAAAAGTTTTCAATAGTCACTTTTTTCCCTTTCTTCCTGGAGGCTTGATTTTGGGCCATGTGAGCCATCCCTTTGGTGATTTTATTCCCCTTTCTTTTTTGGTCTTGGGTCTGGGTTATATGAGCGGTTTTTCTGTGAATTTGGGTTGCTTCAGACTAGTTCTTCCCAGCCTCCGAGGTTTCTTAGAGCGCTGGGTCCCTGATCACAGCCACACTGCCCAGGTGTTCAGCTCCACCCAGATAATCAGCGCGTGGTCCACGGTGTTCTGCGCATCCCGCCCCAAGTACAGTTCTGCTGGATTCTCCAGTGAAAGCGCCCTGAGACGTTTTTTCCTGGCAGTCCCCAGATCCCAAGGACCCTGGAGTGCCACCCCCCAGACAGAGATGCTCCCCACTCACTCGCTGTCCTGGTGAGTGCTCAGGTAGCTCACTCTGGTTTAGTGGGGGAGGTGGGGTAGGGGAAGGGCGGCTCAGTTCACTTTTCTGTGCAAGCTTTTCCTTCTTATTTTAGTGTGGAAATGTTCAAGCCCCATGTACCTTTGCCTCTGTGGGGTACTGGGGAGTCCTTCTGTTCCTCCAAAGGTGATTTTATGCTCCTTTGATGTAGTCTATTTCGTTCGGTGCCGGGGAGAGGAAGCGTGTGGCGTCTAGATTGAAGCCATGATTACCCGGAAGTCCCATGAGACTATTTTTCATTCAACTTGCTTTGAGTCTTTTTGCTATAGCAAAGGAAATCCTGGAAAGGGAACTATTTTGTCTTCTTGTATAGTTACTTACTAGTCAGTAGATTTCAAATTGAAATACAATTCCACATTTATACTTTAGAATGTAATAAATAAATCATGCCCTAGAGCAGCTAAATGGTTCAGTAGATGATGTGCTGGGCCTGGAGACAGGAATACCTGAGTTCAAATTGAGTTTCTTCAATTTACTAGCTAGGTGACCCTGGGAAAGTCACTTAAGCATGACTTGCCTCAGTTTCCTCAGGTGTAAAATGGGAACCTTGGAGAAGGAAATGACAAACCACTCCAGTATCTTTGCCAAGAAAATCCTACTGGGGTCATGAAAAGTCCAAAATGACTTAAAAATAATTTAGGAACAATAACAAAGTTTTATAGTTCTGGAATGTAAGGAATCTCAAAGAACAGAGAGGCTGATATTCAATCAGACCAGAAGCTGGTATGTAACAAGTTGTCACTTTACAACTTCATCTCCCATTCTTCACTCAGAGACCTCTAGTAAAACAGACCTGAATACTTCTCAAGAAAGAATTTTCGTTTTGGAACAATTCTAATTTTCAGAAAATGTTTTCTTATATCAAGTGAAAATACACATCATTGTATTCTCCATGCTTTATTTCTAGCTTTGCTATTAGGGATCAAAGAGAACTCATCTAATATCTCTAATAACTACAAACCTTAAAAATACTTTAGGACATCTATTATTGTTTCTTAAGCCTTTTCTAGGTTACATGTCTGCAGGTTTTTCAACTGATATTCTCATCCTGTTTTCTAATCCCCCTCATATCCATGGTCCCCTTCCTCGGGTTGCACCTCTATTTGTAGATGTCTTACATAAAAATATGGCTTCCAGAACTGAGGAAAATGCTTTAAGTATTTCTGACAGATAGCAGGATTAAACTTTTCTCATTTCTAGACACTATGCCTCTGTTAACAAAACTTGATATTGAGATAATTTTTGGCTGTTTATCATACTGACACATAGGGAGCTTGTAGACCAAATGGAGAAGACAGAACCTTCCCCTAAACTGCTATCTAATCCCTTCTCTCCTAATGTGTTCTCAGACAAAGTGACAGATTTCACACAAAATAAAGGCCACAGAGTGATTCATACTGTAACTCTTTTAGGTATTTTTCACATAATATTGTATATTATAAGTTTATATTTTCATATCTTCCTCTTAGCCTGTAAAACTTTTGAGTATATAGATAATTACTTGTTGAAAGTTTGTGCTCTGATAGCTCCTATAACAATGTCCTTCATGCAGTGGGCAAATAATATGTATTTTTTATCTATTTAATTTCTTCCTATTAATTATAACCATTTTATATTGACATACTGGTTTTATCATATTAACTTTCAGGACATTCGGAAATTAATTCCTAGGTCTTTGACAGCTGTATCCAAAGTTATTTAAGTAACAAAATAAAACAATGATAATTGTATATATATGTAAATATATTAAATACAATAATTACATTTTGACATTCTACATAATAATGATTTTACTGATGTACAATTGTTATTTTATATATTTAATTATTAATGGTTATTACTCCCTTATTTTGTTATTTCAACAACTAGCATAACCGATAAGAAGTTAGGCCACTTCATTTCAATATAGAAGTCATATATATGTAGACATTTATATCTACATATCTCGCTTTATCCATCTATGTCATATATATGTATGTACATATATATATACTTATATATGTATATCTACCTATGTATCATTATTATTTAATGTTTATGTGTTTATATGTTTAATCCAAACATCCACATTATTTTCTAAATCTATTTTACAATCTCATTCTCTGACATAATTGACAAGATCATAAGGTCATAGTATTTAGAATCAATTTCACTTGAAATTTTCTTTTTGAGGATTTAATTTTCTTATAATTTGTCTAGAAGAAGAAAAATTACAGATACGGTGTTTTTAATTGCAAATAAAATAACCCAAATACCCTGAGTAATATAAATGATCTTTAAGTGCCATAGGCTAGCTTCATTAGTTTAATGAGCCAATGATTCCAACTTTGATGCCTCTTCTAATTATGCATGTTGTGCCATTTCCTTCAAAAGAAAGGCATCTTATTAATTAGGCAAAAAATGTCATCTATAGGTCATTGATACTTAGGACGATCACCACTGATATACTCTAATCTTTTGGGGGGAAAAGTATTACTCCTTTGTGATTACTGCCAAATGTTATTAGTGAGTCAGAAAAGATCTTTTCTATCTATAAGACAGCTGAAAAAGTGTATAATTCCAAATCTATACTTTGCTTGTACATAGAGCCCTTGGTTGACCTGAACTCTAATGTATATCTTCAGAGATTCATGCATTTCAAGATTTTCTGTTAGTTACATGCAATAAAGAGGTATTTCAAATTCCAAAACATGCCATGAGGTATTTTTTTTTGTTAAAAGTAGTACTTTAATGTGTGGAAGTTTAAAATATTATTTTTCAGCAGAAGGAAATCAGCTATAAAGCTAATGACAAATAATTGTTGTGTACCCAGGACTCTCCTGTGAATTATCCTTTTACACCTATGTACTCTTTCACTTTGCAAACATCTTATAAAAAGCACGAAAAAAATTTTTTTAAACCCTATATTTGTAAATCTCCTCCTGAATTTGCTATAAGTCAATTAAATGAATGTTTTTTTCCAGTTTGTTACTAAAATAAGCAAAAATTTTCAAGTGAATTACTTTAAACAGTGTAAATATAATTATAACAAAATCAGAAAGTGGCTATGAACTCAGAGTATTAACTGTGAATCACAGATACGTAACATGCATTGCTTTTCATTTTAAATGGCAGGAAAATTTGAATCAATTGGTGAGAAATAAATACATCTGGAATTCTATGAATCAATATCCATTCTAAATTTCCTCATATCTTTGTACATGGTGATTGTCCAAATACCACCATCACAAATAATCAATGCTCATGTTTAAATAAATATATATTACTTTTTTCTTCACTAGTCTGGTTAGGAAAAAGATTGTAGCACATTTCAATTTTGAATTATTCATGCCTCACAGTTTCCTGAATGTCAGTGTATACAAGCTTCCTTTGCATGAAAATCAAAAAGTTTGGAAGTAGCATGTTGTAAACCTGAATAGACACTTAGTTCTTAGAAAGTAAAAAAAAAAAGTTTAGAATCATATTTTATTGTCATAGTAAAAAAAGAGATGTTAGAGTTCATATAGACCAGTTCATTCACTTTACATAAAAGGAAATTGAGCTTCAGATTAACTTGTTCAAGGTCACACCCTCAGTTAGAAAGGCACTTAAAATATTTTTATTCATTCTGTTTTGTTTTTGAGGAGACAGAGGGGAAGAAGTGATGAGGCAAGAATTGTAATTTTCAAATTGTAAGGAACTTTGATATGAAACTCTCCACTGAAGCATACCAGCAACTTGACTGTCTTATGGAATTACTTTAACTTCTATGTAGGTAATTTACTTGCTCAAAATAATGAACAAGTCATATACATTAGAGGCAGGTCTTCCTGACTCCCAGTATGGCCCCAAATTCACCAAATCAAGTGGCCTATCTCCTGAAAGAAAATATAAAAATGTCATATTTTATATAATACATATAAAATATAATAATAATGGTGGAAATATTCCTGAAACAAACACATATGTTTTCCTTACTTACTTCCTCCAACTTACTATCCAGATGCATTGGACACAGAGTAAGCCAGTTTGCAGGAAAGAGGCAATAAGGAAGCTGCAGTGAATAAGAAGTCTTTCTTACACCCAAATGCCTTCATCATGTTTGCTGGCTGATCCTGCTGAGCTGTCCATCATAAGCTCTACCTGTAATAGCCTAAGCTGCATTAAACCAGCCTGGTGGTCAGCTCTTACAACAAACATGAAACATCTTACTTCTCTATTTCACCTTTTCCTGAAAAGAGATTGCACACTCTTCATCCACAATTCCTCCTTAGACTACTCTCTCTATTGTCTGTGAACTTAATTTGCTTTTGTCCCGTATTCCTCCAATCCCTGAGTCCAAACCTACTTAGTACTTTGGCCACTGGTATCCATGTCAAGAAGTTTCCCTTTAATAAATAATCTTTTTAATTGAATGCAAGACTACATTTGAGGGAGGAGTTTTTCAAGGTTGATCTATATAATAATTACATTGAGCTTCCCATGTGCTGATCCTTTGCAATTATGATTTCATTAACAAAACCCCAAGACCCCGGTATGTGACTCCCCAAATTCCAAACTGCAAGAAAGGAAAACTGAAGTAGGACTCTGATCAGTTTCAATTTATTAAGGAAACTGGTGGCCCCCAAGAAATTGGATCCAAGATTCCCATCCTTTTACTTACATTTGAAAGTATATTTATACAATTTGAGAGATCACGAAAAATAGAATGAGGCAGTACAATGTATTGATTGGCCAGCTCCAAAAGTAGGAAATCCACATTAGTCAGGGAGAAGAGGTAGAACTCCACATTTGGCTAAAGGAAGTAACTTCCATTTTGGGGCAAGAGGGAAGTCATTCACTCACCTTGTAGAATATAGAACCAAGAACCTTAGAGGATTTTGGAGGGGAGGGGAGTGAAACTACTCCCTTCCCCCCTCCCCGTTGTTCAGGAATTTCAATCCTGTCTTAGACTCTCAGACCACATCTGGAGTTTCCTTACTGAAGATACTAGAGTGGTTTGCATTTCATTCTCCAGCTCCTTTCTCACATGAGGAAACTTGAAGCAAACAAGGGGAAGGAACTTGCCCAGGACCTCACAGCTAGTGAGCATCTGAGGCCAGATCTGAACTAATGAAGAAGAGTCTTCCTGACTCCAGTCCCAGCACTTGCTTGGTGTTCTGTCCACTCTGCCACTTGGCCTCCCATGCCCAAACACAGCTTATTTTTTGCGAGCCTAACTAACAAACTATGAATCTACATAGTATAAGTCTATTTTATAAATCATTCAAAAGCAATATTATCATAAATATATGGTGGGTTCATTAATCATAACTCATCGAAAAGGCAACAACTAACTCAAACTTCTCTTCTGCTTAACTCACAAATATTATCACTGATATTCATCCAATTCCAAAGGACTGATAAAATTGAGTAGGGGTACCTAAATAGTTCTCACAGATACTATTATTGTCCTCAATGCATGTAAGTAAACTTAGATTAATAAACGGTAAATGACTTACCCAAATACATAAGGCAATGAAGTTTCTGAAGCTCCATTTTAGCTTAGGTTTTATTGATTCTAAACCCACCCCTCTCTCTCCTTACATATCTTCTTTATAGTAGAGGCAACACAATCTAAGTTGTATTTATTAAACTTTTAAAGAGATTTCATAATGTTACTATTTAATATCTCAATTTCACACATACTAAATGGAAGTTTTGCCCTAATAAGTAAATTTGTGATTTAATTTTGTTTTTACAACAAACTGATTTACTTGTTTTCTTCAAAACATATTTTATATTTCCCCACACCCCCATCTATACCTTCCATTTTTCTTTTCCTAATTTTTAGAATACCTTCTCATCCCATCTCTGTTTCTATTAAATGTACTAATTATTTTGCTGATCTTTTATGGTTTCCTCAGTAAAATAAATATAATTTAATAAAATGAAGGGATAATTTCCTCTTTTTGCCAATGTCCATGACTTTATTTCATTCACTTAAGTTATTCGTATTCCTGGAACTTCTAGAATGATGTCAAATTATGGGGAAGTGATCCCATTAAATCTCTGATAATTGCCATTCATAATTCCATGCCCTGCCCTAAGTACTAGCTAATCCATGAAGCCTTTCCTGATCTATCAAATCTGAAATGATCTTTCTGGAATATGATCACTTACTACTATATTACTTTACCTTATTCTTTTTTATTTTATATAGTAAAATGCATACTCCTTGATGGCAGGAATTGTTAGTCATTTTTCTCTTTATATATTAAAGATCTAAAATGTGCTTTAAGCAGCTAAGAAAATGCTCACGGAATTGAATGCAATTTATTTAAGTAAACATCCTGCTTTTGTTGCAACAATAAAGCTACCTTAAAGGCAGATAACATGTTTCATTTATCTTTGTATTTGCTTAAGCACACAATTAGACTGTTGCCTATCCCTAAGACACACTTACATGTTTATTGGAGGAGTTAATTAAAATATTATTGAACATAAATTTTTTAAGCCTTACCTTGCATCTTAAAATATTGTTCACACAGTAAAACAGTTAGACCTAGGCAATGGGGGTTAAGTGACTTGTCCATGTTAATACAGCTAGGAAGTAAATGAGGTCAAAGTTGAACCTAGGACTTCCTGTCTTCTAGCCCTGACTTTCAATCCTCTAAATTGCCTAGCTAGCTGCCCCCTTAAATATAGAATTTTATCAAATAGCTACCATAAGACCTCCAAATTTACTCTCATGATTAAGCCATACAATTGATGGCTTTTTTTTTCTTTTCCCTTTTAAACATTCTTTTATTTGGTCATTTTCAAACATTATTCATTAGAAACAAGGATCATTTTCTTCCCCCCCCCCACCCCTCCCAATGGTGATGAGTGCATCCTCTGGGTATCATATGTGTCCTCAGTCCGAACTCTTTTCCATGTTGTTGGTATTTGCATTAGGGTGTTCATTTAGAGTCTTTCCTCAATCATATCCCCTCCACCCCTGTAGTCAAGCTGTTGCCTTTCCTAGGTGTTTTTACTCCCACAATTGATGTTTTTAATGGAAGTTGTGATAGAGGAATGATCCAGAGATTTTGAAGGACAGAGCCAGTAGGACATGGTGAGGTTTGCATCCACAGTGGGGGTGGTGGAGGTTAATCTTGAGGGAAGAGGAGATTCCAGGGGGAGAGAGCTGATCTCTCTTGTTTGAGAAGCCAAGGGTGACAGGCTGATCAGAGATTTCTCTCCTGAGCCATACAAAATCCCTCATTGATCCTAATCACCATTTTCCCCTCCCTAAAGACACCAAGAGTTGTGGCAAACCCTGAGAAGAAGAAGAACAGCATCAGAAGATCTCAAGCAGCTCCTGTGACACCCTGAGTCTGGACATTGGCTCTGCTGTGCCAAGACCAGGGGTCACCAAACCCTGAGCCTCTTAGAGACCAGGCTGAGAAGCCTGGGTCTCTCCACTTTGGAGGGGCTGAAAGATATTTTTAGACAGACAGGGACTCCCTTACCCTCTTTTCTCTAGACCCCAACTTACAGACATCTTATTATCTTACCCCTAACCACCATTTGTTAGAATAAAGTGTCAGTTATCTTAAAGTGACTTCCTTGTCATATTGAAGGGGGAGACCACAGATTTCTCTCTCTTTTCACAAGGGAAAAGGTTCACCCATTAATCAGTTATTAGAGGGGAGTAAAGGCAGGGTTAGTGGAGAGACATTTGAAGAAGACTGAAGGGGAGAATTCATCTCACCCTCCTTCACTTTCTGATATCATCTATTCTTTCTCCATTATACCCAAGCCAACCCTCTATCATGCTCCCCATTAAGGTGACTTTCCTATCTTATTTCAGATTTCTCTTTGTTCCACTGAGTCAAGGAAAATAGAATGCATGGTACTTTTTTAAGGTTTTGGGTTTTTTCGTTTCATTTGTTAAATTTGTGATTTTGTGTATTGAATTACTTAGAAGTCACAACAGAATTATTCTCTTATGTAGGTATATCATGTATTATGACCAACCATGTGTCATTGTTCTATTTGATTCAATGCATTTTTAGTAATCATGCCTGTGCAGAGTCCAAACCTGAATGAGCTTGGTTAGAGGTTGGAAGACAGCATTTATATTCACAAACATCCTATCACAAGGAGAAAGACATGTCATAGAACACGAACAACTTGTGTTTGCATAGTGCACAAGTCTCAATCTGGGCTGAGATGTGCAATAAAGTAAATATTATGTGAATAAGATGCTAAGTAAGAAGGAAGAAAAATAAAGTCCTAAATTGAAGTGATTAAAATCTTTTGTCAAGAATAATTATGTGGTGGATGTTGATATTTTTTCTTCATTTTCAATGAGGACCAATTATAATTATAAATTAATTTATATAAGGCAAAATGTTCTACTTTCACTAAATCAATGGATAAAAGAAAAGTACTTCACAATCCCTTCCAATTTGTTCATATAAATATATCATATGTATGTACATATATATTTGAGTATATATGTACATGAGTACATATATAATACGAAGTAAGAGATTAATTATTTCATATGCTGACATTTAAAATAGATATAGGAAATTGCATACATTTTAAAGTTTTATTCAAATAATGCTTCATATTAATATTCTAATTTTAGAAGGTTGTGCACTCTGAGAGAGTGTACACAATAAAATGTATTTCTTTAAATTATTTCAAATTAAATTTCAATTGTTCTTCTAATTTGAGTCCTAATTTATGTAGTGACATTTTCCTTTCTATAATGTTGTATTCTTTTCCATTTTATTCAAATTATTAACTATATAGATAAGTCATATGTATTATGTTACACTGTGAATACTGGAATATATTTGAATCATCTGATGAGTAATTATAACCTCTGAAATTGAAGGTTTCTATTTGATTTGTAACTCTCATATCTAAAATTTATTAATTATAACAATATTTGTACATTTAATACAATCAGTTTATTCAATACATATATAGATAAGTAAATACATTGATATCTGCATTTATATTTTTATAACATGTAATTAAATTTATTATTGTATTTATCAATAGGACAAAAAGCCACTTCAACATTTCTCCCACAAGATAACTTCTGAAATAGATAACAATTTTCAAAATTGATCAATATCACATAGGTAGTCATGTACTTATTTAATATCAAAGAAGACATAAAATGAAGAAATGTACTTGACAAAGCATTTTGCCATTGTTGTTTAGTGTATACATCTTAAACTCAGTGTCTCACATAAAGTGGTGATGCTCTCCACATGCTACAGTTGTGGATGGCTTTACAGATATCTCATCCTGGTTTCAATATAACACATAACCATAAAAAATTAAATATGAATGTTTGTGACTTTTTTTGAAAGCTGCAGGCAACATACCAAGGCCAGCAGATGAAAGAAAAAGTTTAGAAACTAAGAAATGTATAAAAGCATGTAAATTATTGTATAATATCAATTTATATTGTCTTTTAATACCATAAATGTACATAGCAAATACCTCATAAAAGAAAAATAAAAACTTCAGGCTACTTCTCTGTTACGAAGGGAGATCCAAAAATTTTACTCATAACATTTAGATCATGGGGGGCACTATGCTCCTGATTCCCATAATGTGGAAGGGATAGCTATAAACTAATTTGCATTGACTTTGGAATATTGAAGAAAATCCTAAATAACATTTATTAACAATTTGAAGGGCATAGCCTAAACATAAACACAGAAACAAATATTTTAGATGAACATTCTCAAGTTTCCGTTACTCATATGTGTTTGAGTGTTAAATCTATAGAAGCTCACCATGAATTTTCCAGTTTAATTTGGGTGACCCTCCAGTTTACTTCCTGATATCAGTGAATTTCTTTTTCCACAAACATGAGAAAGCACCAGAAAATATTATTATGATAATGGCCCTTTGTTTCAAGGAGATAGATGATAGATAGACAGACAGAGAAAGATAGAAAGATACACAAAAAGAAAGAAAATTAAGTACTTGCCATGTATAAGCTCACAGTATAAATAAAAAACAATGGAGATCATTAAAGCACTGTGGAATTGATAAGGGAAACCTTTACTCCATCCTCAAAAGGGGAAAATTCCCTTTTAACCCAAAGTTTCTGTATATTGCTGTCTCAATTTCATAGCACACTTCCCTTACTAATACTTTTTTATTTGTTTCTACATATTCATGTGAATTATTATGAGAATACTCTAATGATCTATCTTTCTAGAGAGACTGATAGATAGGGAAATGCATATATCTGTTGTTTCTTCTTCATTGTGGCCTTCCCATGTTTAGGATTGCTGAGTTTAGTAAAGATAGGACTCACAGTGGTTGTTGTTTTTTTCTTTAAAAGCTAGGGTTGTTATGAAGAACTAGTTTGTTCTGTGCAGTCAGGCAGAGTGAAGAAATCATCTGTCTCCTGTATAAAAATGCATCACTAAGTAATCACTGTGACTATATGTAGAGGTAGCTATTGGTTCATTCTTTCAAATCATAGGAAAAGAAGAGGATAGAAAATCAGGAAAACAAATTTTCTCTTTATGCATTTATATATACATACCCCATAGCATTTTTCAAATAGAAAGAAAAAGATGTATTTCTCCTCTCCATACTCTTGCATACTCTGAAAATGAGTTACTGGGTTGGCATCTTGCTTTATATTTATATTCTGCTTCCAAAGGTTACACAAATTCTGAAAGGGGTTGTGCACAATAAAATATTGTTGCTATATTGGCGTGGTCAGTGAACAATGTGATTCCCCAAGGTGTAGCAGTACTGTGTCCATCTTACACACATTGCTCCTCTATTTATAAAAGGTAAGATATTGTCAAGGCAATGGAATGGATAATATGAATTTATTTCTTAAAAATCTAAGAATATGTTTACAAGAAATAAAAGTTAATCTAAAAAAGCAAACTTGCAAATAATTTTCAAATATCTGTAGACAAGCAAAAAACTCAGATGCTTACCAAAAGAATTGTCCCATCTTAAATTTACTAGTGTTATTCTCTCTTCCTATTTCCTATTAACCATCTTCTTGTCTCATATCACTAACTTAAGAAAACATTAATATATACCTAAAAAAATGAGAAAATGCCTCTTAAAAGCCAGGAGTTACAATTACAATTAAAAGTATTTCTTGTCTCTCTTTTTTTCTGTCTTACTGTTTTTTATGTCTCAGTCTCTGTCTCTCTTCCTCTGCCCTATGCCCTTGTTTATGCTCTGATTTATTGTTTTTAAACAAAAATCAGGACAATACAAATATATGATATTTTACATGATTTGTAAAAATCCATTTTGGATAAATTGTTGCATTTTCTTTTTGTTGCAATCAAGAGAGGTGGGTGCCATACAATTCTCCTCTTTTATGGATGGAAAAAGAAGCCTATTATGCACTATGATACAGGCTTCCTAACTCTATGTTCAGCCTTTTTACTACTCATCTAAGGGTGATATAAATCCAAAAATAAAGATTAGAGACAGAAACTTTGATGGTATTTGCCAACAGAGTGACAATTATTTTGGTTTCATGTGAAAAAGTTGTTTAGGATGGATTAGAGAGATAATAAACTAAGGTCAAATAGAATTGTTGCCAAGATCTTAAAACAGCACAAATTAGAGATAATGAGACCTGAACTAGGTGATAGTGAAGAAACGCACAGATATGAAATATTTTGCTGGTGAAGCATTTAGAGTAATTAATGGTAGATTGAAAGTGCAGGTGAAGGAAAGAAAGAATAATTTTAAGTTATGAATAATAGTAACTAGAAGAATAGTGCTGCCATTGGCCAAGATAGGGAAGTCAAGAATAAGTGCTAGTTCAGTTTCATGTTTGGTGAATTTGATTAAGATCCTGAAAGAAATACTAACGTGGATCTACACAGAGAGAACAGGAATGCTTTTCTCTGGATATAACTTTTTTTAATTTAACTCTACCTTTGCCTAAGCTTTCTCTCATAAAACGAATGCACTCCTTTCTCACTTGATCAATTCAAAATATTTTTTTTTGTATTTGTTCATGTTCACTTCTCTCTGTCTTTTGGGGAGATGTAGATTCTTTGGCCAAGGCTAGTCTCCCTGTTTGCCAACCACCAACCACACACACACAAACTATCCACTATCCACTATCCTATTCCTTTTCCTCACCTCTGGGAATTTAGCTAATAAATTAATAACCTCAAAGTCATTTTCCATATAAAATCAGTTGTTGAACTTTGTCAGTTTTTACCTCAACAACATTTCCTAGATTTACAAACTTTTCTTTGTGTACATCTAGGACCCCACAACTCAAATTCAAACTCTTCATTTGCCTCTTAATTGGCCTCACAGTTTCTAGTCTCTCCTATCTACAACCAAGTCTATAAATATTGGCGAAAATAATCTACCTAATAATATTCTTATCATGTCATAACACCACTCAGGAATTCCTTTACATACCTCTAAGAATAAATTAGCAATAAGAATAGCAACAATAACATCAGCAACAACATAAAAACTGGGAAGAAGAATGGAACAAAAGCAACAGCAAAAGGCAGCAAAAATAACAATAGAAAAAAGCTTCTAGAATTTATAGAGTCCTATAATGTTTGCAACATATTACTATCTGTTTTATTACTTTATTCTTCAACTGTTCCTATGTCTCTTTTGTCTTAAAATGTTTTAAGGTTTTATAGATCTTTTAAAAAATTTCTATTTCCATATATCCTGGAATAATATACTAAATATAGTTCTAGACATTAGTGTGACTATATTGCTTCATAACCTTTCACAGTAGGTGATACTTAACAAATGCTTATTAATTTAATTAAGCCATTGGCCACCATTAAATGCCCTCTTGTTTTCCATTGATATTTATTGATGTATATATATGTGTGTCTGCATATATGCACACACATTATATAGTGTACAATGTACTATGAATATGTATTGATTTTATGTTTATTATTTTTCTATAAAACACTGCACACATTCACAACACATAGAAATGTTAAAATTATTTGTATAGAGTATGTATTTTTCCTCTAAAAGGATATAACTTTTTCATTTTCAATTCTTGTAATTCTTTTTTTCTGACAATAATTTTTTTCCTTCGGGAATTGATTAATGATACAACCTTCAGTAGTTCTTTTCATCACTCTGGGTCTGTATGTTTACCTCTTTTGGTGGCTGTGATTTTCTTTGGAGTTTCAGAAGAAAACATGATGTGAATGAGCCTTTGGTATTGTTTTATAAATACACTTCGATGATATGAAGTTGAAGTACTTAATTTAGACATAAGAGTTGTTGCTGTTGAGCTCTGTGACATTTCTAAGAATGGAATCTTTTTATAGGACTTATCGATTGAGTTCAAGTGAGATCAGTGAATCTTCTGTAAAAAGTGCACTTCATATTTTGTAATCTTTAAAATGAATGCACTGACCAATTTCAAGGTTTAAAAGAAAAGAATCAGAAATGATTTTGCATTTGTTTAGAAATGTACAAAATAGGTTAGATAAACCAATCAATACCTAATTACCAGTCTATCTCTGCAACTGCAGCCTTCTCTAATTTAATGCCTATGCTTTCACAGAGATAAACCACCTGCTGGGTGACCTGACACATTTGTTTTGACAGTACTTTTAAAGGCATAGCTCAAAATATGGCAATAATATTTCACTAGAAGTGCAGTTCTTTTCTGGCATACTTGACTCCTTGCAATTATTCATAAATATTCAAAGGCAAAGAAACTCCATAATTTTGTGATTTGTATCTAATAAATATTTAGATGAAAATGCATGTTTTTAGTGTTTGATTTAACTGGAGAACAGTAGAATCACTGAAGAATAGGAGTCAAGTGGTATAGTTTTAACTCTGACCAAATAGAAGGTGGTTGAGTAATTGTGAGGTATTGTTATAAACTTATTTCTCAATTCTTAGTGTTGCCTTCTTACAGAGCACTGTAATTAGAATAGCAGATACAACTAGATTTTTCAAACATGTGTGGAATTTATTTAAAATATATGGATGGAATAACTCTTGGAACCACTATCATGCCATGCATTCAGAGAATAATGCCTTTTTCGTGCCAACCATCAGTGTTAGCCACCTAATTTCCACTATTCAAATTAGAATATAAATGTGATTCTACATATACAATATGCTTTTTTCTAGCTAAATTTCCTTTCTTTCTATGTCCCTTCAACAGAGTTTTGGTTTATTATATAATTCTAGACACTGTATGGAGTACTGGGGTGGCAAAGGCCAAACAATATTTACTTCTGCTCTCAAAAAGATTGTGCTGTACAGCAATAAAGTAAAATGTAATAAATAAAAAGTAATGTACATGCATATGTCTGTATATATCTTCATATATATAATTATCAAGTAAATGTAACATAATCTGAGGATTACCATTACCAAAACACTGAAGGAAGACATTGAGGAAAGACTCATCAATTAGATGATGTGCTAAATTAAAGAGGAAGCTTGGGATTTTAAGAGGTGGAGGTAAGGAGTGAGTACATTCTGAACATGAAGGACCTTTCATACAAAATCACAGGGTCAGAAAACTGAAGGTCTGAAACAGATGATAGAAAGCAGATTATTTAATTAAAATTTAAATGGTTTAATCAGAAAATTTTGCAAAAAAAAAATATGGACTACTAGCTGCTACCATACTGAAAGATTTTATGATACCCTCCTATAGGCAACAAGCTTTCCTAAAGACACTGAGAACATTGGGTCTAGGATTATTTGTGCTATGGTTATTGGGAATCAGAGAAATTAATGGTCATAAATAGTGCCACTATTGTAATTCTTCCCCTTCTTAGTCCTTTGGAGAAAATCTTAATTTTTCCTTTTCAGGATTTGAATAGTCTCTTTAGGTTTTGGAGATATATTGGTAAGAAAAGTGTATTGGGACAGTCCAGTGCAAAGTGATTGAATGTTCATAGGGTTGGAGATTGGAAAAGACCCTACCGGTTAAGTGATCCAATTCTCTCATTGGAAAGATCAGAAAATTGAGGTATAGTCACCTGTTCATTATCATACATCAATCTAGTAGAAAAAAAAATGTGATTTGAACCCAACTTCTGAGGTTAAATTTACTTTTTTTTCACTATTTCTCTAATGAAACTTTTATTTCTAACATATGTTTCCTTAGGCTGATAAGGAAATTGTGCCCAAATCCAAATTAATTCAACAAGCATTTATAAAATAGATATTTAGAACAAGGCTCTGTGCTAAACGTAAAAACGATGAATTCCTTGAGACAGGGACAGTTACTTCTTTTTCTTTTTATTACTAGAGCATAGCACAGTTACTGGCACATAGTAGATGTTGAATAAATCCTTATTAACTCAATGAAAGACAAAAACGAGTCATTCCTGTCACAAAAAAAGTTTTAGAAGGGATACAATATATGCATTGAGAAATATATGAGAGGAAAGAGAGAGAGAGAGAGAGAGAGAGAGAGAGAGAGAGAGAGAGAGACAGAGAGAGACAGAGAGAGAGAGACAGAGAGAGAGAGAGACAGAGAGACAGAGAGACAGAGAGACAGAGAGAGAGAGAGAGAGAGAGAGAGAGAGAGAGAGAGAGAGAGAGAGAGAGAGAGAGAGAGAGAGGTGCGAAGAGTGAGGGAGAGAACACAAACTACTAGAAGAGAAGGAAAGGCTTCCATTTTAAGATAGAATAAAGAGTGAACCTATTAAAATTCCAGATATTGTAAAATAAGAGAAAAGGATAGTGTAGATTATAGGCCTAGCAGACAGCTTGTAAAAAGACATAGAGATATTTGGTGAAATGTTGAATTTTGGAAATAGCAAGTAAGACAGTTTGACTATAATGTATTAATATACTTAAGAGGAATATTAAAGTTATTTGAGAAAGACAATAGGGGCAATAAATACCAAACTGAGGCATTTATATTCTATCCTAGAGCAATTAAGGACTCATAGTATTGTCTTGTGCATTGTATATATATAAGCAGACTTGTGGCTTAAAATTAATATAATTTTGAAGATGAATTAGAAAAGGAAGAGGAAGAAAGTCTTTGTAATAAAACAGCAAGAACTGATGGGAACCTAAGTAAGAGGAGTATTAGAATAATGAGAAAGTTAGAGATCACTGGTAATTGATTGAATATTAGAAGGTGACTAAAAGGGAAAAGTAAACCTTCACAAGAAATAGATGTTTGGAAAATAGGAATGTGTATGTGGGGAGTTATGAGTTATATCTTGGGCAGATTAAGTTATAGAATGTCCAACCTATATTTGGTGATCTGTATCTATGTTCATGAAATTTATTATGGCAGAAAGATATTTAGAAGTTATTTACATAAAGATAATTGAACTCATTTGAGCTAATGAGATCACTAAAAGAGGATTTAGCATAGGACACTGGCAGATACTTACACTTAATGGAGAGGATATGGATAATGGCATTGAAAAAGAGAAGGAAAGGTCATAAAATAAGGAGTGGTAACATGGTTTAATCACTGAATTAATAGACTTGGATTCAGTAAAATTGGATTCCAAATTCTGTATCTAATTATTCTTAGCTAAATGTCCATAATCCAGACATTTAACCCCTCTGAGACTCAATTTCCTCATTTACAAATAGAGAAATAATTTTAGCATATACATCACAGGGCTTCCATGAGTTAAATGAGATGATTTATGTAAACTGTCAAGCTATATAAAATGACTTATGAAACTAATCAAGAATTTTAATGAAAATGAAGAGAATGAGTAGGGAAAAAGGTAGGAGAATCAAAAACTGCATATTTCAAGAACATAGTATTGAGCACCCAGAGACTATAGGTACTTATAGCAAAGAATAATCTCAATCAGTTTTTGGTTTTGGAATCCAAACTGCAAGGGATGGAGAAGTTAGAGGAAGAAGGAATGATGAAGGCTAAAATTTAGATATTACATTTGTTACTGTGTGCCAGTCATGATGTTCAGTGATTTTATAAAACATATGTGATCTTCACTATAACACTGCTATTATCAATCCAACTTTACAGTTGAGAAAAAATAAGACAAATAGAGGTAATATGACTTCACCTTAATACATATGACTAGTAATTATTTGAAGTCATTTGAACTAAGGACTTTCTGAACCAAATTCCCATGATCTTTGTGGCAATAAATTTTCCCCATTAGATAGACTTTCCATAAGATTGTCTCTGAGATCCCCTCTATTTCTATTATTTCATCGCATAAAGAAATCAGATTATTCCCTTTTAATGTAACTTTTATTTGAACACTACATTACTAGATGTTTCTGAAATAATTTACTGAAATGATATATTTCCATGGAACTAGTAAGAAGTCTTTTGTTATATCCTTTAAAACAGTTATTTAGAAATTGAAATATTTACATGAATATTTGAAAAGTATCTTGGATGATCACTTGGGGATGGCAAACTTAGCATCAAAAGAATTGGATTCGAATGATGAGTCTATCCATTGTTAGTTACTTTAGTTCCTTCATCTGTAAAATTAGGGGATTGATTAATAGCTTCCATATGGAATGTTCTCAGAAGTTGGCAGTTGAGCTGACCAGAGGGACGGGACTTGGAGACACTCGCTCTGGAGGTTGAACCTGGATGAAAGGCCCTTGTGGGGCTGACTTGGTTTTGGGGTTCTCTGATCAAGGGGAAACCTCTGTTCTTTCTGAGATATTGACTGACCAAGAATTGGAGGAAAGTCAGACTGAAGGAGAGATTTTGGACTTTGTTTTCTCTCATGAGGGAGTTTTCTCAGACTGAAGGGCCCTTGGGGGGAGGAGGGCTTCAGAAATTAAGCTGAGAGACCTTGCTGATTTTGTGAAGAAGAAAGATTTTAAACAGCTATTGTCCTCCATTTCTCTAAATGTCTTAGAGTCACAGTTTGTGACTGGACTACTTTCTCAAACCCTCAAATTCTTCCTCATTTTAGATTAGGGACATCCTCATCCCTCTAACCTCAGTTTCCTATCGTGTTATCCCAATAAACCCATTGATTTGAAAAAAAGAAAAGAAAAGAGTATCTTTATAGTTCACTCAGGGGGGAGGGAAGAAGCCAAAGGCTTCAAGAAGAATTGGGAGGAGAGGGTGGCAGGAAGAAGAAGGGAGGGAGTGAAAGGGAGGAGGAGATTAGGAAGACATATTGATCCATGAGCCATTGGATCAGTAGGCAAACCCCAAAGCATTTCCATAGAGCAGTTCCACTGTGTACCAGCACCCTGTGTGGCAGCATCCCTGTACTAGCATCCCTCAGCATTTCTCACTCCTACCTCCATTACAAATAAGCAGTTTCAGGTCCCTGTAGAAGCTCTCTCTAGTCACAAGCCAGTGAACAGCAGTCATTGCAAAAGAAACAGGTTCCCCTCAGTTTACCTTTTCTATTTCATTGATAAATAACCTGTAATAAACTTTGCAAGAGAATCATAAATTCTAATACCCATAAAATCATCTTCTAGAAACTATAAATTATAAAGAATAATTTTATCTGCTTCTTTACTAATACATCTCTAGTACTATGAAATTTCATTTCTTAGATAGTCTTTGCCCTTTCTTTTTATACATTTTAAAAATTCTTTTTCTTTCCCAAGGATGACGCATGTACATATTATCAATTCAAAAAGTTCCTGATAGTCAATCTCAAGACTGAAGAAGCAGTTTCTGTAACTACTTGATCCACACTCCCCAATTTCTTCTTTAAAGTCAGAGCACTTTTTGCTCCAAACATAGATCTTAAAATTAAAAATAATTGTTTGGGGTCTTCTCTACAGTTCATCATGTGACTCTACTACCAATTTCCTGCTGTGGTGCCTAATCTTAACATAGAGGTAGAGAGAGACAGGCAGAAACAAAAAGAGGCAAAATTAAAGAATGGAAATAGATTAAAACAAAAGAGAAAAACAAAGAAAAAGAGACTATCCAGAAGGAGAGAGAAGCAGACAGAGAGAGATACAGAGACAGAAACAGAAGAGAGGCCAGGGGAGAATATATGGGTATAGTTGAAAAAGAGTTAGAATAAATCAAGAATACCTAGTTACATGTTAATTCTGACACAAACAATATTTCACCCTCAGCAAATTATTTTACCTCTTAGCTCCCTTCATAAAATGACAATCACCAATTTCTATGAAGGGAGTTTTTGACCAGGATTATTTCCCTCCATCAATAAAATTCAAGAACTAAAAAATATAGTTAAATGCACATATATTTATATGTATGTAAACATTTATAAATACAGTGTGTGTATGACTGTCTATATTCACATATCCATGTGTGTGTGTGTGTGAGTGTGTGTGTGTGTGTGTGTGTATGAAAGAGAGAGAGAGAGAGACAGAGAGACAGAGACAGAGACAGAGACAGAGACAGAGACAGAGAGAGAAAGAGAGGATTTTTTAGTAGATTTACCCTCTGGACCTAATATCAAGGAAACTTAGGTTCAAATTCTATCTCTGAAAATTACAGTCTTCATGACCATGATCAAATGATTTATCCTCTCTTAAGATTCAGTATCCTCTTTTGCAAACTGAGGATAATAATATCATCTTTACCTCTTACCACAGGGATAGCTGAACCAGGGCCTCCTGTCTTTGGCTCTGGATCTTAATCCTTTGATCCATCTAGCTGCCACTCATCTATTTTTAATGTATTTGTTCCATTTCAACACCCAAATGAACTTAGTCAAATTGTTTTTACAGATTTGGCTATAAGATAATAGAGGGAAGGGGCATAGCCAAGATGGTGGCTTAGTAGCAGCAAAAGCTGAAACTACTTTTGCAATCCTTCCAAACCAGTTTTTAAAAAGAGCTTCAAAAATAACAGGACACAAACACTAACAGCAAGAAAGAGTGAGGGGGGTTCTCCCACTTAAGCACACCTTGAAAAGTAGGGAGAGAGAGAGAGAATCAATTTTCATGAGATAAGGGGGAACCAGAAGAAAAACTGCACACAAATGAATGCTGGCCTACCACCCTCACACCCAACTATTATGCCAGGTTTAGATCCTGATCATAGGCTAACTTCAGATTCCCTGGACTCTGGCTACACAAACAATAGAGAACCCTAAATGCCAAAGCCACCCCTTGAAACCCTGGGCCCTGTCACTATCCCACAGTGAGTACCATAAGCACATCGTGCTTGGCCTTTTCAAGTCTGCACTGTAGTTAAGCCCTAAGCCTCAGGGCAAAATACTCAAAGTGTTGAATCCTTCAAGTCATCAAGCATCAGAGTATACAGAAATAAGAACTCCATGTCCATAGGCAAAAAAAAAAGGCTGGGAAAAATGAGCAAACAGCAAAAGAAACACCTAATCCTTGAAAATGAAAATGTATATGGTGACAAAGAGATTTAGAGAATAATGGAAATTTGTCTCAGGCTCTGTAAGAACTCAAAAAGAAATTTAAAAAGCAAGTAAGAAATCAAAGAAAAATGGTAAAAAATATGGGAAAAAGAAATGATAGTAATGCAAAAATAAATTAGAAGTTTAAAAAGCAAAATTGGTCAACTGGAAAGTGAAACAAAAATTCAATGATGAAAACGGTTTCCTTAAAAACAGAATTGACCTACTAGAAAAAGAGTCAAAAATACTCAATGAAGAAAATAATTCCATAAAAAGTAGAGTGAACCAAATGGAAAAGGATGATCAAAAGGTCATGGAAGAAATTCAGTCTTTAAGAATTAAAATTGGGCAAATAGAAGCTAATTACTTCACAAGATACTGAGAAACAATAAAAGAAAATCAAAAGAATTAAAAAACAGAAGAAAATATTAAATATATTTTTTTAAATGACATGGAAAAGAGATCCAGGAAAGATGATTCAAGAATTAATGGGCTTCCTGAAAGTCATGACAAAAATAATCCTATACATCATTTTATAAAAAAAATAATAAATAAATTTAATTCCCTTGATATTCATGAACAAGAGAGTAAAATAGAAATAGAAAAAATATGCCCAATAACTCTGAGAAATTTTATGGTCAAGTTTAAGTGCATCTAAACAAAGTAAATAAATAATACAAACAGCTGGAACAAAAGAATTCATATATCAAGAAGCACAAGTAAGGATTACACAGGACCTAGCAGCTTCCACAGTGGAGGACAGGAAGGCTTGAAATATGTTATTCTAGTACATAAGGGAACTGGGTTTATAACTAAGAATCACCTACCCATCAAAACTGACTACATTTTTTAATAAAGTATGATCCTATAATGCAATAGATTTCCAGTCATTCATGAAAAAATACCAGACTTAAAAAGAAAATTTGATGTTTCAATACAAAATTCAAGGAAGCATAAAAAGGTAAATAAGAAAGAGAAAAAAACTTAAGGGCTTTAATAAGGTGAATTGTTTATATTCATATATGGGAAGATAATATTTGTAACTATTAAAAATTTTATGACTATCATAGTATTTTTTTTTTGCTTTTTTACCCATTTGAAGTAGTCTATTTAGTCAATTTAGAAAATTATTCCTTGGTTACAATAGTCACATTATTTCCCTCGCTTCCCTCCACCCACCCTTCCCAAAGCCAATACTCAATTTCATTGGGTATTACTTGTGTCCTTTATCAGAACCTATTTCCATGTTGTTGTTTTCACTAGGATGTTCATTTAAAGTCTACATCCCCAACCATGTCCCTTTGACCCATGTATTCAAGCAGTTGCTTTTCTTTGGTGTTTTTACTCCCACAGTTTGTCCTCTGTTTGTGGATAGTGGTTTTTTTTTTCATAGATTCCTCCAGGATGCTCAGGAACATTGCATTGCCACTAATGGAGAAGTCCATTACGTTCGATTGTACCACAGTGTATCAGTCTCTGTGTACAATGTTTCCCTGGTTCTGCTCCTTTCACTCTTCATCATTTCCTGAAGGTTGTTCCAGTCTCCATGGGATTCCTCCACTTTATTATTCCTTTTAGCACAATAGTATTCCATCACCAATATATACCACAATTTGTTCAGCCATTCCCCAACTGAAGGGCATCCCCTAATTTTCCAATTTTTGGCCACCACAAAGAGCACAGCTATAAATATTTTTGTACAAGTCTTTTGCCTTATTATCTCTTTGGGGTACAAACCCAGCAGTGCTATGGCTGGATCAGAGGGCAGATAGTATTTTTGTGCCCTTTGGGCATAGTTCCAAATTGCCTTCCAGAATGGTTGGATCAATTCACAATTCCACCAGCAATGCATTAAGGTCCCAACTTTGCCATATCCCCTCCAGCATTCATTACTTTCCTTTGCTATCATGTTAACCAATCTGCTAGGTGTGAGGTGATATCTCAGTTGTTTTGATGTGCATTTCTCTGATTTTAAGAGATTTAGAACAGTTTTTCATGTGCTTATTAATAGTTTTGATTTCTTTAACTGAAAATTGCCTATTCATGTCCCTTGCCCATTTATAAATTGGAGAATGGCTTGATTTTTTGTACAATTGGTTTAGCTCTTTATAAATTTGAGTAATTAGACCTTTGTCTGTGTTTTTTGTAATGAAGATTTTTTCCCAAGATTGCTTCCCTTCTAATGTTGGATGCATTAGTTTTGTTTGTACAAAAACTTTTTAATTTGATGTAATCAAAATTATTGATTTTATGTTTTGTGATTTTTTTCTAGCTCTTGCTTGGTTTTAAAGTCTTTCCTTTCCCAAAGCTCTGACAAGTATACTATTCTATATTCACCAAATTTGTTTATAGTTTCCTTCTTTATATTCATGTAATTCACCCATTCTGAGTTTATCTTGGAGTGGGGTGTGAGATGTTGATCAAAACCTAATCTCTCCCCTACTGTTTTCCAATTTTCCTAGCAGTTTTTATCAAATAGTGGGTTTTGGTCCCACAGACTAGGATCTTTGGGCTTATCATAGACTGTCTTGCTGATGTCATTTACCCCAAGTCTATTCCACTGATCCCCCTTTCTGTCTCTTAGCCAGTACCAAATTATTTTGCTAACCACTGCTTTATAGTATAGTTTGAGATCTGGGACTGCAAGTCCTCCTTTCTTTGCATTTTTTTCTTGATTTCCCTGGATATTCTTGATCTTTTGTTCTTCCAAATGAACTTTGTTATGGTTTATTTTTTTTCTAATTCAGTAAAAAAAAGGTTTTTGGTAGTTCGATGGGTATGGCACTAAATAAGTAAATTAATTTGGGTAGGATTGTCACTTTTATTATGTTAGCTCATGCCATCCATGAGCAATCAATGTTTTTCCAATTATTTAGATCTAGTTTTAATTGTGTAGAGAGTGTTTTGTAGTTGTTTTCATATGGTTCCTGTGTTTGTCTCTGCAGATAGATTCCCAAGTATTTCATATTGCCTAGGGTGATTTTAAATGGAATTTTTCTTTCTAATTCTTGCTGCTGAAATGGGTTGTAGATATATAGAAATGCTGGTGACTTATATGAGTTTATTCTGTATCCTGCAACTTTGCTAAAATTGTTAATTGTTTCAACTACCTTTTTGGTTGATTCTCTAGGATTCTTTAAATAAACCATCATATCATGCTTGAATAGAGTTAGCTTAATCTCCTCATTGCCAATTTTAATACCTTCAATTTCTTTTTCTTCTCTAATTGCTACTGCTAGTGTTTCTACTACAATGTTAAATAATAGAGGTGATAATGGGCATCCTTGTTTCACTCCTGATCTTATTAGGAAGGCTTCTAGTTTATCCCCATTGCAGATGATGTTTGCTGATGGTTTTAGATATATACTGTTTATTATTTTTAGGAGAGGCCCTTCTATTCCGATACTTTCTAGTGTTTCCAATAGGAATGGATGTTGTATTTTATCAAAGCCTTTTTCTGCATTTATTGAGACAATAATGCGATTTTTGTCAGTTTGCTTGTTGATATGGTCAATTATATGCATGGTTTTCCTAATATTTAACTATCCTTGCATCCTGGTATGAATACTACCTGGTCATAGTGAATAAATCTTGTGATGACTTGCTGGAGTCTTTTTGCTAGTATCCTATTTAAGATTTTTGCATCTATATTCATTAGGGAGATTGGTCTATAGTTTTCTTTCTCTGTTTTTGACCTGCCTGGCTTTGGCATCAGTACCATGTTTGTGTCATAAAATGAATTTGGTAGAACTCCTTCTTTGCTTATTCTGTCAAATTTGTATAATATTGGGATTAGATGTTCTTTGAATATTTAATAGAATTCATTTTTGAATCCATCTGGACCTGTGGAGATTTTTTAGGGAGTTTTTTGATGGCTTGTTCAATTTCTTTTCTGATATGGGGTTGCTTAGGTAACTTATTTCTTCCTCTGTTAGTCTAGGCAATTTATATTTTTGTAAGTGTCCATCCATATCACCTATATTGCTATATTTGTTGCCATATAAGTGGGCATAATAGTTTTTAATTATTTCCTTAAGTTCCTCTTCATTAGAGGTGAGGTCTCCCTTTTTATCTTGGATATTGTCAATATGATTTCCTTCTTTTAGTTAGACTGACTAGTACTTTGTCTATTTTATTTGTTTTTTCAAAGTACCAGCTTCTAGTCTTATTTATTAAATTAATAGTTCTTTGACTTTCAATTTTATTAATTTCTCCTTTGATTTTTAGGATCTCTAATTCAGTCTTTATCTGAGGATTTTTATTTTGTTCACTTTCTACTTTTTTAATTTGTATGCCCAATTCATTGACCTCTGCCTTTTCTTAATTTGTTAATATGTGAACTCAAGGATATAAATTTCCCCCTTAGTACCATTTTGGCTGCATCCCATAGGTTTTGAAAGGATGTCTCATCATTGTCATTTTTTTCAATGAAGTTATTGTTTCTATGATTTGTTCTTTAACCAGTTTTGGAGAATCATATTGTTTAATTTACAATTAATTTTTTATTTACCTCTCCATGTACCCTTACTAATTATTATTTTAATTGCATTGTGATCTGAGAAGGTTGTATTTACTATTTCTGCTCTTTTGCACTTGTTAGCAAGGTTTTTATTCCCTAATATATTGTCAATTTTTGTGAATGTACCATGTGCTGCTGAAAAGAAAGTCTATTCCTTTTTGTCCCTATTTATTTTTCTCCACATGTCTACTAACTCTAATTTTTGTAGGATTGCATTTACTTCTCTTACCTCTTTCTTATTTATTTTTTGGTTTGATTTATCTAGGTTGGATAGAGGAAGGTTCAGTTCTCCCATTAGTATAGTTTTTCTATCTATTTCATCCTTGAGTTCCACTAGTTTCTTTAGAAATTTGGATGCTATGCCATTTGATGCATACATTTTGAGTATTGATATTTCCTCATTGTTTATACTGCCTTTTATCAGGATGTAATTACCTTCCCTATCTCTTTTAACTAGATTTATTTTTACTTTGGCTTTGTCAGATATCATGATTGTGACTCCTGCCTTCTTTTCATCAGTTGATGCCCAATAGATTTGGCTCCATCCTCTTACTTTCACCGTATGCATATCCACCTTCCTCATGTGTGTTTCTTGCACACAGTATATGGTAGAGTTTGGGATTCTAATCCACTCTGTTATTCACTTGCATTTTATGGGTGACTTCATTACATTCACATTCAGAGTTATGATTACTAGCTGTGTATTTCCCAGCATTTTTATTTCTACTCCTGGTCCTGCCTTTTCTTCTTTCACAATTCCCTTTTACAACAAGGTTGTTTTTTAATCAGTCCCCCTAGTTCCCACCCTTATTTTACTTCCCTTTTGAGACCCCTCCCTTCTTGTTCCCCACCTTATTTTCCCTCTAGTATTTCTAAAACTACCCCCACCCTCTCCCTCCCTTGTGCTGCTTCCCTCCCCTCTAGTCTGTTTATTATTCTTCTACTCCCCTAAAAGGTGCAAATATATTCTCTGCCCCAATGCATTGTATTGTTCTTCCCTCTTTGAGTCAATTTCAATGCATATAAGAGTTGAGTATTTCCTATCTCCAACCTCTTTCCTCTTCCAATGTATTGATATTCTCCCCCTCCCACCATGAGCTACTTTGTGATATAAATTTACCCCCTTTTTTCTTTTCCCATTTCTTTTAGTATTAATCTCTTTTTTTAGCTCTAGTTGTGTATATATGTGTGTGTATATATATACATATGTATATGTATTTATGCATGCATATATCTATTTATGTCTTGTCCTTTCATCCTATATATTTTGTCACTGTTCCCTCTATGTGTAATTCTTCTAGCTGCCCGGGTGGTAACAACAGTTTTTAAGAGTTACCAATGACTTCTTTTCTTATGGGGATACATATCATTTTAACTTATTGAGTCTATTAAAAATAGGGGGAAGATTTATTTGTTTTGTTTTGTTTTTCTTTCCCCCCTCTTTTTTTAATTACCTTTTGATGATTCTCTTGAGTTCTGTGCTTAGGCATCGAATTTTCTGTTCAGGTCTGGTCTTTTCTTTACAAATTCTTGGAATTCTATTTTATTTAATGACCATACTTTCCCCTCTAAGAATATAGTCAGTTTTTCTAGGTAGTTGATTCTTGGTTGTAGATGTAGTTCCCTTGCTTTCTGGAATATCATATCCCATGCCTTTCATTCCTTCAGTGTGTATGCTGCCAGATCCTGTGTTATCCTCACTATGGTTCCATGGTATCTGAATGACTTTTTCTTGGCAGCTTGTAATATCTGTTCTTTGGTTTGATACTTCTTGAGTTTGTCAGTTGGGGATTAAGAACAGGCAGTGATCTGTGGATTCTTTCAGTCTCCACTTTTCCCTCATGTTCCAGAATATTGGGGCAGTTTTCTTGAATAATTTCCTGTAGTATTATGTCCAGGCTTTTTCTTTTGTCATGATTTTCTAGTAGACCAATGATTCTTAAATTGTCTCTCCTTGAATGATTTTTATAAATCTTTTTTTTTGTGAATGAGATGCTTCATATTTTCTTCAATTTTTTCATTCATTTGGTTTTGTTTATAATGTCCTGCTTCCTTGTGAGGTCACTTGATCTTAGTTGTTGTATTCTGGTTCTTAAAGACTGGATTTCATCCATGGCTTTTTGGTCATCCTTCTCCTTTTAGTCTGATTCACTTTGGAGGTCATCTTTCATTCTCTTTACCTAATCTCTCATCTACTTTGTCTCATCTTTCATCTTCTTTAGCTCATCATTCATCTTTTTTGCTTCATCTTTCATCTCCTTTGCCTTATTTTCAAGCTGGTTGATTTTGGCTTTCAAAATACTATTTTCAGTTTCCAAATGAGTTATCTTAGTTTCTAAATTCTAGTCCCAATTGTCTTCAGCTTCTCTTAATTGTGTTTTCAATTGCATTTTGAGTTCTTCCAAAGCCTGTGTCCAATTTGCTGGGATTTCTGTTTTATTACTTGCATCCTCCTTTGTATTGCTTATTCTTGGTTCATTGCCTGTGCAGAAGCTGTCAATTTTAATTTCTTTTTTCTTTTTCTGTTGTTTGATCATATTTACCCCCTTCTTTGCTCCTCATATTTATCTGTGCTCTTGCTCCTCTCATCTTTTGTTTTGGGGCTTTCTGTCAGTCTCCCCTCTTGGAGCTTTGTCAGATCTCTCAGTGCAATCTCTAGGGGAGGAATGTTGGAGTTTGCCCTTCTTTGTCTTCTGGAGGCTTTTGATTGGATTAAAGTCCATCAGTCAGCTTTGCAGCCTAGGCTTCCCTGAGTTCTGAAGATTTTTGATGGGATTAAGTTCAGCTGGGTTGGCCTAGTTGTGCTTTGAGGCCATAGACCTCCTGGAAGACTGGAGCTGTATGGAAGATTTTCACAGCTCTGACCAGGCTGCCAGCTCCCTCTCCAGCTCCTTCCCTGCTGTCTGTGCTCAATGCTCCGAGCTTGGAACTTCCCTGCCCACAAGGTACACCCTCCAGACCAGTGCCTTTGCCCACCCAGAGGTTCCTGCTGTCACTAGAAGTCCAGCACTCTGAAGGGAGGGATGGGTACTGGCACCTTCCTTCTGTCTTCCCCTTAAACCTGAGTGTTCTCAGATTCTGGCTTTGGGGGGGTGTACCTTTTAAATTATGTCAGCAGGAGGGTTCCTAGGCTCTGTCTTGTTGTTAGGTTTGATTTTCAGTACCCTAGGTGCATTCAGTTTGTGATCAGTAAGGAAGGGTATTCAGAGGTCTGAACTTCTGCTCCTTCTATGCAGCCATCTTAACTCTGCCTCCTTATTATAGTATTTAGAATACCTATACATAGACAGAGACTATAGTAGTAAGCTGTTTAGGATGATATGCAAAAAAAGTGTGGTAAAAAAGAGAGTTACATTAAGAGAAACAGGAAGAGAGAAGTAAAATAGAGTAAATAATATCAAATAAAGAGGTATAGTGGTGGAACCCATTATAGGTGAGAGAAGGATGATGGTGGTGTAGGTAATTCTTAAACATTACTCTCATTAGAAATAGCTGAGAAAGGGAAGAACAGGCAGATTTGTTGCAGTATAGAATCATATCTTACTGTATAGAAAAGTAGAAAGGAATAAGAAAAGAGTGGTGGGGAAGTGAGTAATATAATGGAGGGAGGATTAGGGGGGGTGATTAAAAGAACCTATAAAGAATTAGGAGGGGAAGAAGAAGAGAAGTGGTGGGAAAGGGAATAATATAAGGAAGGGAGAATGATTAAAAGCAAAACACTTGTGTGAAGGGAAAGAGTTAAAGGAGAAAGCACAGGATCAAAAGAGGAAAACAAGATGGAGGGAAATACTTAGATAATTATCCTAACTGTGGATATTTATGGGATGAACTCACCCATAAAATAGAAGCAGATAGCATAGTGGATTAAAAACAAGAATCCTCCTATATATGGTTTGCAAGAAAAACATTTGAGACACACTAAGTAATGCTAAGTGGATAGAGCAGAATCTATAGGGTTACAACTGAGACAACAAAAGCAGGAGTTGGAATTGTGTTCTCAGACAAAGCTAAAGCAAAGATATCTCTGCTTAAAGGAGATAGAGGATGTAATTACATCTTGATAAAAGGTAGTACAGACATTGAAATAATATCAGTACCATAATAGAGTAATACTGCAGAAAACCTGGAGAAACAGATGCAATGTATGGAAACTTGGAGAGCTGTCTATCATGGAAAAATTCCAGGGGAGAATGTGACCTGGAGAAAGCAGTTAAACAGAGGGACACAAACTGCTGCTGGGCAGGTCTCTTTATCCTGACACTTGAGGAAGAAGAGCTGAAGAGATTTCTCTGCCTTTTGGTTACTGATTTTTCTCTCTGAAATATTTGGATTTTGGCTCTGAAGACCTTTGAAAACTGTTAACAACATCCCTCTTATAAGACTATATCATTCTATTCATTGATTTTAGGATTTACTCTAGATCAGAGAAATCCTAAACCCCTCTCTCCTATCCAACTTCCCTTTCCCCTACTTCTTTCCAATTAATTTTTAATTTACCTTTCCACAAGACAGCATTGATTATATTTTTATTGCATCATGATCTGAAAAAGTTTCATTTATTATTTTGGATTTTCTGGATTTTTGTGAGGTTTTTATGCCCTAGCACATGGTCAATCTTCATATATGTACCATTAATAAATAAATAAACTTAAAATAAACTCCTGTTTCTAACAACTTAGAGAGGGATATTTCTGTTAGATTTTCAATCAACTTACTCATTCTGAATCCTGAATAAAATCTAACTGAAAAGAATAACAGAAGTTGTTGGGAGGGGAGCAGGGAGACAAGAGTCTGACTTCTCACTACCTTATTGCTCAGTATGCTTGTCCAGCAATCCCATATTACCATAAACCACCTAACAAAAGAACCATCTCATATGGTACTTAACATATATGCTCGAAATGGTATAGCACCCAAATTTTTAAAGGAAAAAGTAAAAGAGATTAAGAAATACATCTATATTAATAAAGGACCTTAACTTTCCCCTAAAAATACAATATAAATTAAACCAAAAAATAAATAAGAAAAAAGGAAAGGAAATGAATGAGATTTTAGAAGTTAAAGTTAATAGATATCTAGAGTATATTAAATAAAGATAAAAATGAAAGTATTTTCATTTTAGCAGCACATGGTACATATATGAAGATTGACCATGTGCTAGGGCATAAAAACCTCACAAAAATCCAGAAAATCCAAAATAATAAATGAAACTTTTTCAGATCATGATGCAATAAAAATATAATCAATGCTGTTTTGTGGAAAGGTAAATTAAAAATTAATTGGAAATAAAATAATCTAATTCTTAAAAACAGATGAGTCAAAGAATAAATCATAGAAACAATCACTGATTTTGTAGAAGAAAATGACAGAGAAGACAACATATCAAAATTCATGGGATATAACCAAAGAAATAATCAGAAGGAAAGTTATATCCCTGAATGCTTACATCAATAAAGTGAAGAAAAAAGATCAGTGAATTGCATATGCAAGTAAAGCAACAACAACAAACTAGACAGAGAACAAATTAAAAGTCCCTAATTAAAGACTAAATTGGAAATCCTAAAAATCAAAGAGGAAATTAATAAAACTGAAAGTAAAAGAAATTGAACTAATGAATGACTAGAATTTGGTATTATGGAAAAATAAATAAAATAGAGCATTATTTAGTTTGATTAAGAAAAGGAAAGAAGAGAATGAAATTACCAGTATTAAAAAGGAAAAGGGTGATTTCATCCCTAATGGAGAGGAAATTAAAGTAATCACATGGAGTTATTTTGCCCAATTATATGTAAATCTTGAAATTTCTCAGATTTGTGAATGTTAAAAATTTCCCCATCGTGGAATTCTCAATTGGAACAATTCCCTACTAAGAACATTCCCCATTTTGACTATGAGAACTTGCCAGGATCAGAAATGGGAGGACCTCTACTCCACCCGTACTTAAGACTGCTTTAGGGGAGAAAACTCCTTGCTAAACAATGAAAGTACTTAAAACCATACTTAAAATGAGGCAAGGAGTTCTTTGAGCCATGCCTGTTTTTAGAATTGATACAATGGGATGATAGACCTATAAAGGTCTGGCAACTTGTAAACTTGCCAGGAGCAAAGAGGTGAAAACTTATTCAGAGTTTTTCTCTTGAGGGGATTAGTTGACTCAGCTGTGTTTTCTCTGGTTCAGACTTACTCAGAGGTTTTCTTCTAAAGGGATTAGTCGACTCAGCAGTGTTTTTAGAATGGGCTGTCCTTTGGAAAACGTCTACAGTGATTGGTAGATGGAAGAACTTAGGGGAGGTGACATAGGAGAAACTGCTTGAGAAGGAGCTCTTATGAGGATCTCTTGAAAGAGAATCTCTTGAGAGAGGCTCTGGAGAAGGGAAGGAGATTCTTTTGGAGATTGCTTGAGGAGGATCATTTGAGGAGAGGCCCTGGAGAAGGGAAGCTCTTGGAGGACAATCTCTAAGGAGGTCTCGCTGGAGCTCCTCTGAGGGGACTCTGTACCTCTGGAGGCTCTTGAGAGAGGCCCTTTGAAACAGTCTCTGCCTGGAAGTCTCTTTGAGGAGGACTCTGGCTGGAACTCTCTCTGAGGAGACTCTGTCACAAGAATCCTTCCTTAGACAGACCTTGTAGTGAGTGATAAAAGACTGACTGATTGATCTCTCTCTCTTAAGACTCAGGTTTAGGCCATGTTGGCTTAAGGCCCTTCATACTTATTTCCTTTTTCTCTCTTTCTCTCTTTCTTTAATTACTCATTGTATTATTAATTTAAAATCTCTATAAAACCCAGTTGACTTGGATATATTCATAATTGGGAATATTTCCCTGGCAACCACCTTATATTTGATTTAAAACCAAGACACTGTAGTGAAACATATTTTCTGAAGTCACAATTTACTCACCCACTCTTATATCTACTATAATTTATATCTTCCACTATTTTAACTCACTACAGTTTACAACCTCAACCATTTTAACTATTACAGTTTATGGCAGACAACTATTTTAAAAATAATTTAGGTCTACAACTATTTTAAATATTACATATATGACAATACATTTGACAATCTAAGTGAAATTGATGAATATTTACATAAATAAAAATTGCTTAGATTAATAAAAAAGAATATAGAATATTTAAGTAATCCCATCTCAGAAAAAAACATTGAACAATCTGTCAGTGAACTCACCAAGAAAAATCCCCAGGACAAGATCAATTCACAAGTGATTTTTATCAAATAGTTAAAGAACAATTAATCCCAATATTATACAAACCTTTTGTCAAAATAAGCAAAGACAGTCTCCTACCAAATTCTTTTTATGACAAAATATGATGCTGATCCCTAAGCCAAGAAGACCCAAAACAGAAAAAACATTAAAAACCAATTTTCTAAAAGAACATGAATGCAGAAATCTTATATAAAATACTAGCTAAGATACTAAAACAAGTTATCAGAAGGATTTTTCACTATTACTGATGAGGTAGGATTTATACCCAGAATGCATGGTTTTCTATTAGGAAAGACATAAGTATAATTGACCATAACAATAATCAAAATAAGAGAAATTACATGATTATCTCAAGGCAGAAAAAGTCTTTGAAAAAATACAGCATCCATTGCCATTGAAAACAATAGAAAGTGTAGGAATAAAAGAGCCTTTACTTAAAATAATAAGTAGTATTTGTTTAAAACCATCAGCAATTGTCATAAACAATTGGCATATATTAGAAACATTTCCAATTAGATCAGGAGAAAGCAAGGATGCCCATTATCACCACTATCATTCAATATTGCACTAGAAATGCTAACTTTAGTAATTAGAAAAGAAATTGAAGGAATTAGACAATAAAAAAACTGAACTATCACTGTAGATGATAAAAGAATAAATTACTTAGAGAATGATAGAAAATTAATTAATTAAATTAAAAAACTAATTGAAATAATTAATACTTTTAGCAAAGTTGCAGGATACAAAATAAACCCGCATAAATCATCATTATTTTTATGTATTTCCAACAAAACTCAGCACCAATAGTTAGAAAGGGACATTCCACTTAAAATAACTCTAGATAATGTAAAATATTTGGGAATCTATTTACCAAGAAAAACACAGGCATTAGATGAAAAAAATTATAAAACTTTTCACAAAAATAAAGTTAGATCTAAACAATTAGAAAAAACATTAATTATTCATGGATAGTCCATGCTAATCTAATAAAAATAACGCAAAATTAATTTACCTAAAATGCCGTACAAATCAAACTACCAAAAAACTATTTCATAGAACTAGAAAAAATACTAACAAAATTCATCTGGAAGAACAAAACATCTGTAATATCAATGGATTTAATTTAAAAATGGGAAGGACAGTGGCCTAGCAGTACTACATTGTAAACTGTATTATAAAGTGAAATTCATCACAACCAGCTGTTACTGGCTAAAAGATTGAAGGGTGAATGAATGGAATAGATGAGGAGTTAATGACCTTAGCAACCTAGTGTTTGATAAACACAAAGATCACTGCTTTAGGGATAAAATTCAGTATTTGATAAAAACTACAGGGAAAATAAGAGAACAGTATGGCAAAAGTTAGGTTTAGAACAGTATATCATACCAATACCAAGAGAGTGCCAAATTGGGTATATGATATAAAGAGTGATGTTATAAGTAAATTAGGGGAACATAGAATAGTTTGCTTGTGAGATCTATGGAGAAGGGAAGAATTTAAGACAAAACAAAAGAAAACTTTATATGATGTAAAATGAATAATTTTGATTATATTAAATTAATAAGTTTTGTACAAAAAAAAAAACCAATGCAACCAAGATTAGAAGAGAAACAACAAACTGGGGAAAATTAAATGTACATATATATATATATATATATATATATATAATTTTTCTGATAAAAATCTCATTTCTCAAATATATAAAGAACTAAGTCAAAGCTATAAGAATCCAACTCATTCCCCAATCTATAAATTGTTAAAGGATATAAATATGCTGTTTTCTGATGAAGAATTCAGTGACAAATATGAATCATTCTTGATTAAAGAAATGCAAATTAAAACTCCTCTGAGTCACCACTTCATACCTATCTAATGGGCCAATATAACATTAAAGGATAATGATAAATGTTGGAGGGGATATGGCAAAATTGGGACAGTAATGCATTGCCATGGATTTGTGAACTGATCCAACCATTCTGGAGAAAAATTTGGAATAAAGCCAAAAGGGTTATTACTTTGAACCAGTAATACTATTCCCATGTCTGTGTTCTAAAAAGATTTTTTAAATGGTAAAGTTCCTTTGTGTACAAAAATATTTATAGCTGCTATCATTGGTGGCAAAGAATTGGCCACTAAAGGGATTTCCCTAAATTATGGAATAGCTGAACAAATTGTGGTATATGATGATCATGGAATACTATTGTAGTATAAGGTATGAAGAAAAGTAAGATTTTAAAAAGATCTGGAAAGATCTATGTAAACTGATGCAGAGTGAAATAAGCAGAAGCAGTAAAATTCTGCACACAGTAACAGTAATATTGTGGAATGAGAAAATGTGATAGACTTTGCTCCTATACAATCATCCAGGACAATACCATGACACTTATGAAAAAAAAATTCTATCCACATCCAGTGAAAGACCTATTGGAGTAAGAATGCATATGGAAGCATATGACTTATCACTTGTTTATTTGGGTATATATTTTAGGATTAAAATTTTATGAAATAATTCACATTCAAAAATGAATAATATGAAAACATTTTTGTGTGATAATGAATGTAAAATCCAGATTGATTACTTGTCAGTTCTAAGAGGAAAAAAGGATAATAGGAAGGAGACAATTTGAGTTATATAACTTAGGAAAACTCAATGGAAATTTGTGATTAAAATAAAAATATTTTTAAAAAGATAACAGAAGTATTTTATATGGGTATGCATTACTACTACTACTACTAAATACAATAAGATGATAATATCTAGGTCAGACAGAGAATGAATGGCAATATTTCAAGTCAAAACTAGGTCTTTTAAGTTAAATCTCAGTTTTATTTTGTTATAGCACTTGTCAAAGATGATATCATTTGGTCTGTGGTCACTAACCTGAAACTAATATAACTGTCTGTTCAGTATTCTAACACTTTGCTAGTTTTCTTTCTTTTTCTTCTTTTGTAACTATGAAACAAATAAGTTCTTGTTGGAAGTTCCCCAAAGCAGATTAATTGACAACTCTAATTGTTAAGTATTCATTGTGAGTGGCTGATTTAAGGTCCACAGGAAGCACTGAAACCAACTTCATGGGATAGAGAGGATTAGATTTCTTTAGTGGCAATGTCACACCATCTGATTCATAGAGTCACATTTAAGTTTAGAGCAGTAACTAAGTAACTTATCAAATGCCTACCTCTACCTTTATCTGATTCCAAGGATTCATTCATCTCTCCATCCATTGTCTTATACATCTGGGTTACTTATTTATGGTCTGAATCACGTTGATCACTCTGTATTCATTCCCTGTCCCTGAAATTGCCTCAAACCTGTGTCAGCCTTTTTAGAATGACGGAGTTGTAAAATACTTTCCCTTTGGTATCTGAGGTGCTGCATTATGGCTTTAGAACATCCACTTGACAGTCCCATTTTCTATTTTATACACTCCTTCCTTGTCTACCAATATTTCTGGAAATAGTAACAAAACAATATAAATTCAACAAACTGATAAGAAAACTTTTCTATCAGCCTTTTCTTTACTTTTTGTCATTATTGTTCTGTAAAAGAAAATTTATCCACACAATTTGATGGCTAAGTTAAATCATTTTAGGGGAGAAAAAAAAACAATAGAAAAGCGCATGGAGACATTAAAGAAACTTTAGTGATTTCTGTGTATTTTTTATTAAAAATTTCAAGATGATTTTTCTCAAACATTACTTTTTATAGCCCATTGATTTTGATGCTAAGGTTAACTCAATGGTTTGGGATTAGTTTTTGCAATATAATACATAAATATTTTCCATTCATTGTCATAAAACTTTTATGACAATGAATGTTTGAAGTAGAAGTCACAATGAGAAAAGTTTGGTTCTTCACTAATTCCATAAGTGGTCATTAAAAAAATTTCAAACATTAATTCAATGTATCACTGACAAAAGGGCAAGCAACAGTTGTGAATATATATATATATATGCATATATATGTATTTTAATCTATACTTCCTATAATGTCATGCATTACAAAAAGAAGACAATATCTTTAAAGAAAAGATAGTAATTTTAATCAATGATTCAATAGTGTCATGCTCAATGTTGAACTGCTGATGAATATTAGTTGTAGAGTATATTGTATTATCTAAAACACACAAAAAGATTTGTATAAGAGTGAGCTGAAGTTTATGAGGATATTTCATGCATTTTTTCCTTCTCATCAAGATCTTACCAAAATCATAAGCACTGTCATCATGAGGTTGAGGATGCGTATTTGTTCACTGGAATTATCCTGAAAATACATTTTGGTGGGCCTTAGTAGGAAGAATACATTTGCAGAGAAGAATCTTAATATTAGCATACAGATGGAATTGAATAGTATGTCAATAGTGATTGACAAAGCTGATATGTTGCCGGTTGCTTCATTTTAGATTAGTTCTAAACTTTCTCATGGAGAATATAAAAATGTAAAACAGTATTTCAATTTTCCAATCCATTTAAAGTGAGAAAAAAGTAATAATTTAGAGAAAACTAATAAAAGGCCCTTCTGTTAGGCAGTGATTGACATATATGGTGAAAATGTGTTTCAGTTGTAAAGACAGTCCAGTATCCATAAAACAGTGTTGACTCACTTGCTACCCTCGGGCTTCTTTTGCCCACATATAATTGATTTTAAAGCAGTGTCTGAAAAAGGAAAAAAGAAAACTTTGTTATGTCTATATGGATTTCTCTAGATATGGCACCATTGTTTTCATTAGAAATACATTTGAAATTAAATGAAAATATTACCTAGGGCAAGTCCAAGTATTTTATTTCTTTCTTAAACATTTTTTCAAATGGAAAAATAAACTTTGAAGCTTCATTCCATTAGACTACAAAAGGGAAAAAGTAGCATATATAAAAATATAAATATAAATTATGGACTAAAATAAGAGCAATTAAAATTTAATCTAATGCAAATGGAACTGAGAAAATATTTTTACATATTAAAATGAGTTATGAACAATGATTCCATTCTCATTCTCTAATACCCTCCCAAATATATACCAATCTTATCAATTATTTATGAATGACTAGTAAACTGTTATTCTTTTCTTTGCATTAGATTTTCATTGAATTTTGAAATTCTAAATAACTTAATAGCTTATTTAATACAGTTTATTACCTCATTCAATATTTCTGGAAATAGTAACAAAACAATATAAATTCAACAAACTGATAAGAAAAAGTTTCTATCAGCCTTTTCTTTACTTTTTGTCATTATTGTTCTATAAAAGAAAATTCATCCACACAATTTGATGGCTAAGTTAAATCATTTTAATCACATGAATTAATCACATGAATGAACAAACAAACAAAGCTCAGAGAGAATATGTGTCAGAAAAATGAATTCACCAATTCATAAACCTGAGAACTTAGACTAGAACCCAGGTCTCAGCATGTGCTATTCCAAGAGTCTTCCTTTGCATGTTCTACACAGTACAGATACTCTTGTCTAAATATCTTCATGTTTTCACCAACCTTTGGTATAAATAAAAGGAGACTGAGTCCCTTCCTCTATCATTAATATTCTTCAATTTTCAGTAAATCAATCACCTCTGAGTCTCATTTCTTTCATTTATGAAATAAACATAATTATACTGACCTGTTTCATCGAATGTTAGTAAAATAGAAAATTCTCCCCTAAAAGCACTGTAGAATTTTGTACTAATATTACTACTACTTCTTTTTCTGCTATTATTGCTAACAATACTATTAGATAGTTTTACAAGTCACTTTCTGTTCTATCTCAAATTTTATGATACTTTGACTTGTCAGCCTATGTTCCATCTTCCCACCTGCCACGAACCATCATATTCCTCCCACCCACCATCCCCACCCACAACAGGTGCTGAGTTTTATGTCATTTGGCTGGGATACCACTTAGGAATGCATTGACTGCCACTTTCTTTCCCTTCTGACCACCCCTGGGCCTGCCGAACACTCATAAGTCACAGCAGTACTGAGCACTTCATGGACATGATTGATAACAGCAGCCACTGTACTTGACGGATTTTGATACCCACCAGAAACTTGGCATCCATCATAGGCTTAAAATATTCAGCTGTTGCTTGATGATTTAATATCCCATGTCCTCTGTACTACACATTCTATTTGGAGGAGGAACAATTTCATTGTCACTTTAGAGAGGTGGCCATAATTCCCATTCCTTTTAGAATCAGCATAGTGGAAAGTCACTGTACAATGAATGCTATGTGTCTTGTGCTGTGAATGTCATATATTTCCTAATTAAAAAGAGAATATCATGCCTTTCACTTCCCTGTAAATATTACTATGGTAAAACTCTTGTCTCCTAAGTAACCCCTATTCTATTACATGCATCATTTCACCATATCCCTGTGATATTGGCAATAATGTGAGCATCTAAGCTATGATATGGTATGAAACAGAACATAAGTCAACATCTACTTGCTTTTCTATTTGAGTCATCTACTATCAGTTGTTGGGTTCCTCACCCCCCCCCCCTCAGACTACCTTTTGCATTGCCATTATGCATCTAGCTCCAAATAAAGAAAAAGGAAGATGACTTAAGGCTATTTTCTCATCTCATTTGTCTTTTCTCTCTGCCTTTCATCCCTGATGCTGATCTCATCCACATTTCTTTGCAAATGGCTCCCAATTCAGTATGTGCAGTCTTCCTCTCTACTGAACTGAAGTATTTCCAATTACCTACTCCACTATTTCATTTGAATATCCATCTTATAATTGAAACCAAAATTTAAAAACTGAAGTCATCTTTCTTACCTCCTGATGATGGTAAAATGGACAGAAAGGGAGGGAAAAGAAAGGAAAGGAGCAGGGGGAGGAAATTGGCCAGGCTCTTCTTTTTACCTATAATTATGCTAGGGATTAAAATTAATTCAAATCAGACTCTAGGGATAGCTAGATAGTTTTCTTTAGGCCATAAAAGAAAAGTTTGATAAAGGCTAAAGAAAATTTGATCTCCAGCAGCAGTGCAGGGACCAAACCTGGAAAAGGTTCTTCTCCAGAAACAGTGTACAGACTTGTGCTTCTCTCTTCTTTTATACTTTCTCATACCCCTCCCACGAAGGAAGTGGGATGTGTCTGAGGAACTTGGGGTCGAGAGTCCTGAGAGATATAATCTCCCAGGGTTCACAGCCATTTTAAAATACAAATCTTCCCTTGGGAGACCAGTCTTCCCAATGGATAAAAACAAACATAAATAAGTTTACAATCACAATAAAATATAGACAATACAAGGGGGAAATGGCAACAATGTTTTACAACACAGGACAATTAAATATTTGTCACTTTTTATTACAAAGAAAATCAGGGAACAGTCCCCTTCACAAGTATATAATATATATATATATATATACATATATATATACACAACAAATGATTTTTTAAATAAAACAAATGGATTTTTAACAAAAAGTGAATTTTTACACACACCCCCAGTTCAATTTTGTGCATCTGAGTTTTTCTTCTCCAGGAGTAGGGTATGGTTTTCATGTGGTCTCTCTCCATTTGGATTCCGGGAGGCAGCAATTTTTTTTCCTAAAATGACTTAAAATTTTTCTTTCATATGAAATAACAACACATTTACCCCTGAGGAGGATATAAAGAAAGAAGTAAATCACACAAGGAAACATGTCTGAGGCATGATTATGGCATACAAATCACTGCCAATTAAAATCATCAGAGAAATAGCACAAAAAAGGCAAATAACTATTGGATGAAATCTTGAAACATCCAAGCCTAAATTTTTTTATGAAAAAATTCTAAATAAGAAATTAATATAAAATTAAAAGAGGAATTTGAATAATGCCCAATTAAAGTAATTCATTTCTAACATCATTCACTTCACTCAGAAATTAGGATCATAGTCAACCACCGTAGCAAGAAAGTTAGGAAAAAGAGACCAGATTTTTATTCCTTGGTCTGATATATTTCTTCTTTCATTGTTTGTTCCCAGGGATAGAATATAGAGACAGAATAGCTAATTGTTATGTACTTGATATAAGTTTCACAAAGAGTGTGGTACAAGGAGTCCCGCATCTTAACATATGTTAAGCACCTCAACCTTGAGTGTCACACTAGGTTCAAGTCCTTTTCTTTAATAGCATAGAAGTTTCATCAAGTCTCAGCAATCCTAGCAGGATTGGTTTCTCTTTTTTGACTTTTGTGTTCTTTTGGCACCATTCAGGCTAAATATGTGCTTCTGTGGCACTGTGTAGATATCTGTGCTTCGTTGGCACTGTGTAGATCAGGTCTGTGCTCCTTTTTTGTTCCCATTTCTTCAAATCAGACATATATACTAAGTCCCATAATATTTAAATACTAATAGTAGTTTCAGTAGTCTAAGGCTTTTTAGGGCAAACAGTTACAGTTAGAACTAATGGACATAGTAAACCTACAGTAGTTTAATAATCTATAATCTTTCAATTTAAATAGATGACATGCTCAGGAAAATTAAATTACACATGCAATTATAAGAAATGTGCTAAAATTCAAAAGTATATATCTCCTAAAATCATCGACAATCAAAAAAATCTTACAATCAGACGTTTCACTTAAGGAGGTGTAGAATATAAAGGTTCTTACCCAAGAATTTAGATGCAGTTCCTCTTAACTTAGCCATGGTCCACAATAAAATCAATAATACATTTAAGCAAATTATAGTGGGTTGGGGGGCTGGCCCACAGCCCTCCCACTAAAGGAAAGATAGAAGGTTGACCTTGGGGAAGGACTGAAGCCAAGGAGATGGATAAGAAGCAGGCAGACACACATGTAATATTTAACAAATGAGCTCCACAGAACAAGCCCAGCTATATAACCTCATGAGGACCTGAGACCATTTAGTAGCTCTGAATTAACTACACCTGGTTACAGGAGTATAGAGATTAGCTGAGAGGAAAACGGGGTCCTTTAGAGTAAATACTCTAAACCCAGACCACTCAGGCTTGAGGTTAGGATGATAATAAGAAAAGGTCTTTAGAGAAAGAAAAAGAGATAGGGAGAGGAAGTTAAAGGTAAGCTTGGCCAGAGGCTAAGCTCCAGGAAAGACAGAGACAGGTGAGAGGTAATGTGGTAAAAGGGCTGGGTCTCTGGGGAGCTCCTATTTATTATTGAGATGCAAATGTATACAATACATATTGATGAATACTTAGTGTATTGCCATTGGTCAATTGTAAATTACAACAAGGTATAGGTGTGGTTTGTCTCAGCCCAGTGAGCACAAAGAAACCTGATTTCACACCTAATCCTGGGGGAAGCTGGGATCAAGGGTCAAAGGCTTTACTTGCCATGCGCAGGACTGAGCATGCCTTCTCCTAAGACAATCTTTACATTTTAACTATTTTCCTTGTCCATAGATAGGTGTGGACTGCTACATAAATACAAAAAAAAAAAATCCCCCAAAAGCCACACAATGTAGATCAAGTCAATACAGGACATTAATACAGGTCACTAATAGTTTATCAAAATTCACAAAATACAAGTTTTCCAAATATAAGTTATCATAGACTTCCATAAAGTCACAAATCAAGGATTAGTGTCAAATACAGGATGATACAAATAAGTAAGGGGGTAAACAGGTCATTCTGGGTTGCCAAATATTTGTTTGTTGATGGGAAAAATGGAGGGAAAAGGTAAGGAAAAGAAGGGAAAGGAGCAGGGCCCCCCTCCTGCTCTGGAAGGGAAATTGACAAGGCTTTTCTTTTTAGCTATAATTATGCTAGGTATTTAAATTAAATCAAGCCAGATTCTAGAGATAGCTAGATAGGTATATTTAGGCTGTAAAAGAAAGGTTTGACAAAGGCTAATGGAAATTTGATCTCTAGCAGCAGTGCAGGGACCAAAAGCTCTGTCCCAGGAAAAGGTTCTTCTCCAGAAAAAGTGCCCAAACCCATGTTTCTCTCTTCTTTTATACTTTCTCATACACCTCCCATAAAGGAATGGGATGTGTTTGAGGAAGTTGTGGTAGAGAGTCCTGGGATATGTAGTCTCCCAGGGTTAAGAGCCATTCATTTTAAAAAGCACACTCCATATCATATCGTTGAGAACTTGTTTATTTCTATACATATTTGCAGTTATCTTCTCAGATGATGAAGCCACCAGCTTCAAAATATTCTTTAATCCCCCCTGTCCTGTCCTGCCTTGCCTTGATGTTCAATCAGTAAGCAAGTCCCCTCAATTCTACTTTCACAATGTTTTCCTTTCTACTTATGCTACCAGCTCTACAGTTCAGGGTTCTATCACCTCTTCCCATGACAAAATAATACTAAATTTCCATTCAGCTTTCTACTTCTCCTTGCTTCAACTACTTTTTCATATATTGATGAAATAATCCTCCACATACCATTATGTTTATACCTAGGAATTTAATTTAAAAAATCTTTTAATAATTCCATAATATCTATAATATAAATGGAATGTTCTTGCAAGGACTTTTATATGTCTCCATTTTCAGACTTCAACTGAGCTTTCAGACATTTCTTGTTTATTTTTTCTTTTCTATATTCTTTATTACAATTTGGAGTTAATCTTGTCCTATTCTTTCCTACTGCTTATGATTTGTGAAAGCTGTGAGCCCTGCATTAGTTTAAGAGAGATCCTCTACAGAGCCTTTCTTTGTAGCTCTTTAAAATGGGCTATTAGCCTTCTTAAATCATTGTAAAACAGTTTTTCTAGTTCTTTCTTTTGCTCTTATCTTACTCAGTCTTGTGTCACTTTTATTTCTACAAATCTTTGATTTGATATTTTATTTCTAATGTCTAGCATTAACCAAAAAAGAAAATATTGTTTAAATTATACTTTTTCTATCAATTACAAATAATTGATAGTAAAAGATATATATATTATTTATGGCAAATACTATAAGGGAAGGTAGATTTCAAAATAACATGTAGATAATTAATATACTCTTTTTTAATCTTATATTTTCCCACATTAGATGTAGATATAATTTTCATAATGATTTTCTGATATTTTGTAATCTATGTTCTCTCCCTTCCCCCTCTCCAATGAAACAGGTCATTTGATACAGGTTTTACATGTAGTATATAATACATATTTCCATATTCATCATGATGTGACAGAAGACATAAATCACTTACACTAGATAAAAATTAATGAAGGAAATAAAGTGAAGAATTATATGCTTCAATCTACATTCAGACTCCATTAGTTTCTTCTATGGAAGTGGATAGTCTTTTTATCATGAGTCTCTTGGAATTTTCTTGGAACCTTGAATTGATGATAGAAGTTGCCAGTCACAGTTGATCATCAGATATCACTATTACTATGTACAACATTCTCCTGATTCTGCTAGCTACATTTTGTATCACTTCCTATAAGTCTTTCCAGGTCTTTTTGTGATTATTTTGTATATTATTTCCTGTGGCACAATAGTGCAATCATATAGCACAACTTGTTCAGCCATTCCCCAATTGATGAAAATTCCTTCAGTTTCTAGTTCTTTGTGCTCACAAAAAGAGCTGCTATATTGTTTTACTAATTCATTTACTCTGAAATACTTGCAGTTATTGTTCAGTCTTGTGATTTCCTTGAGAATAGGAGCTTGTCATTAAGAATTCCTAATTTTTAAATGGGTTACTTGAGGCACTGAGTAAATTTACCTGAGATGACACAGAAGGATTTATGCATAGAATTCTAAATTTAATATGCATTGAGGAAATTTTCCTGCATCTCCCATTTTTCCTGTTTATATTTTAGGTCTTTGAAGTTTCTTTTTTTCCCCTTTCGTTTTACTTATCATTTACTTCCTGACCATCCTCTGATGGATATTTTCTTGGAGGCTAGATCTCAAAGCATCTCAGCCTCCTTCTTTACTCCGCATTTTACAGTTAAGCAGTCCATATTACTGCCCCAGTTAAATTTAAGGTGGTTAAAACTGTCCTCAGCCTACTCTGATCTTTCCTTAGACCAGTGGAGTACAGCAAATAACCTGACATGGATGGTAACATGTCCTGACTACCTTGGTTCCATAGTTCTCTGAACTAACAGTCCTTTAGAGCTGTTTGTCTCAATGCTATTTTTGCAGTGGTGGTGCTTTCAGGTCTTAGTCTCTGGCAGCTTTTTTTTTTCCTTTAGATGGTATGGATAAGGTGGCTTTTGGAATCTGACTCAGTTTTTGCAACTATGCAACTGGCTCTGGAAAGAGGAACAGGAGGGGTGGCACCCTATGTAAGCCTAGGTCATATTCTAGAATCTGCTGGAGCAAACTCACTCTTGTTAGTGTAAGAGGGAGGTTAAGTGGTGCTTAATGACCTCAAATGTCAGCAAAGATCAGTTCCTGGTTTGGGGAGAATCTTGTTTTCCCTTCTTTTGGCCATGAAAACAGCTGAAATTGTTTTATCTTAAGTGCTCAATTTCTGTTGTGGACAGGTCTGAGAGATCATGGGGATCAGAGAAAAGGTCGGTTCCATTTTCTATTTGCTCACATCTAAGACTCCAGTTAAAACTCTTTTCTACAGATATGTCAATGTCCAAAAGGAACATTTTCAGGTTCATTATTATTGTTTTTTTTAAGAATATGATAGTCCCCTAATACCTTAGCAGAATATTGTTAGGCATTGTTTTGCCCCGTATAGGCAGCCAGGTGGTCCAGTAAATTGAGTACTTGACTTGGAGTCAGGAAGTGCTGAATTCAAATTCCACCTTAGACATATAGTAGCCATATGATACTGAGCAAATCATTTAACTTGTCTCTACCTGAGTTTCCTCATTCCTCATTTGTCAAATGGGGATAATACTTGTACCCCCACTGGGCTGCTGGATCAATCAAATGAGATAGCATATGTAAATCCTTTTCTTCCCAAATGTACAAGTATTTAAATACAAGCTAGTAAATCATCATTACCTAGTGGCCAACCCCCTGTCTTATTTAATTTGGTTGTTTGACAGAAGATACATGAAGCTTTACTGGGTCTCTATTGAAAGCCATTTTATCTTGATAAAACCCAACAGTACTTACCCCCTTCCTGTCATGACCTCAACCCAAGTTTGCTTCTATAATAATGCATCAGTGACAAAATAACGTGAAGCCTCCTTCCATAAGAACATATTATTTCAAGTGTTCTAGAAGTAAGACCATAACAAAGAATTTATTTTTAAATTGTGTCAAAGGGTTTATTTTGTTCTCTTCATTCTTGTCCAGTCTCTTGTTCTTTTCATCTCTATTCTTACAACCATAAACATAGTCCAGGAATTTTTCTTCTCATGTCTGATTTACTGTGATTACCTCATAATTGCTGTTATTGTTTTTAATTTGTTTGTTTTTAACTGGTCTCTTCTTACTTCAAGCTGTCCTATGAATTAAATCTTCCTAAAAATATTGGTATCTGTCACTCCCTTTTTTAAGAATTCACATTAATCTCTAATCTCCTACCAAATAAAGTGTATATTCTTGATTAAGAATCAAAAGCCTGCTACATTTACTACCAATTTTTCATGCAATATTTCTAAATGTTTTCACTATAGTCAGGGCAATATCTTTACTTTTTCCTAAAAGCATCATTGTCATTGTGGAATCTCTGAGTAGGTCTTCCTTTCTTAGAAACTCTTTATAGGATCTAATGTATAATTTCTTAAATAAGAAATAATGAATATCATTGAATATAATTTACTCTGGTTAATTTGAAACACTGAAAAGAGAAATAAAGCCCTGGCCATAGGACCAAAGTATTAGGGAAAATAGAAAGCCTACCTGCTCCAGTGTCATGTGATCTGGTTTCAAATACCAAGTTGGCAATGACTATCTAACCATGGGAAAGTCATTTAATATGTTTGAGGTTCACTTTCTTTTTTTTTTAATTGGGGAAGGTAGAGATTAGATGTCCTCTGAAGTTCCTTCTAGCTGAAGAACTACGATGCAATGTTCTTGCTTTAGACATTGAACTTTCAATATGTGTTTGACTTAGGCAATTCACTTCTCTGTTGCTTAGCTTTCTCTTTTATAAAATGGAGACAATAACATTCTCAATGCCTATATGTCACAGAATCTATTGTGATGTTAGATCTTTGTTGGATGTGGCAATGTGTTATTTTGGGAAGAGAATTATTTTGGATCTAAGTTCAAAAGCTTATATTAGTTGACTAGGGAATTATACTTAAACTTTTTAATATTCAGTTTTCTATCTGTAAAATAAATTATTTGAACTAGAGGGGTTTGGATATGCATTCCAACTCTAGAAGCTATCATTCTAAGTGTGAGTTCCTCTTGTATCTTGCCATATCATGCAATGCTGTAGTTGGCCACTATCAGAGTTTGCAGAAGGCCCTTTGCCCCTGAAATAAATGACTCTGAATTGCTATTTTTTGTTATCAAAAGCTTTTTTTCCCCTTTGTTTACTCCCCCAGTAGCAGAATGACATTTGTCAATTCTTACTGCTGCTCAGTGTGCCTACTTCTAGCAGTTATCCATCTCCTTTTTAAATTAATTGCATCTATTCTGAAATGGGCTGGAAAAGCTGATAACCAAGCTTGTCAGATTGTGTTTACAGTAAGAGTAAAAAGACCTAAGAGGTTCATCCATGGGCTTTGATGTCAGCATTATGTGGCATCTATTTTGGCTCACTTCTGTGCTCTTGGCTATGTTCTTAATAGTTGAAGATAACAGATGTTTGGCTTCTAAATAAGCAAGGTACTATAATACTTCTGCCTCTCCCAAGGTGCTATTCAAATAGGAGTCACTTGACAAATACTTGTTGATTTAATTCTTTTGACTAGTAAGATAACTTTGAGGATAGCTTTCTTGGACTAAGCTGCAGTTTGAAGGCTTGAAAAAATGTGAAATTGTATTTTTTTTTCTGGACTTCTTTCTACAATACTGATCTCATTAACCTTGATCTCCATACTCTGACCAGCTAAAATGATGTGCCAGGTAAGGCAGAAGAAGGCAATTTTCATAGATCCTTCCCGCTGCTTCCATATGGAGACAATAAAAAAGATAGAATGTCAATGAGTGTTCCTTGCTGGGATTAAAAAAGGGCTGGAAACAGTTCAGGAGTGAATGCACTTAGCTATCGATTTAATGCTCAGTCTAACTCGGAATGTTATTGGTGGATGTGCTTATGCCATTCACTCTGGCTATTTATTGGATTTGTCTAACACCTCAAGATTTATCACAAAGGTTAGAAGCAGATATTTTTTAAAAGAAATATATAATTTTTCCTCTACCCATAAATTCTATTGGGGGGTGAATGGGAAGGGTTCCCCTCTAACCCATTGTTTGCTTTCTCCTCCTCATTTATTAGACTAGGATATTGTTCAATAGAAAAGTTTCAATTGCTTCCCAAGGGAAGGAATTTTGAAATATGAGTTTTGGTGTTAACCTTTGTATATTGACAGTCTGGTCAGAATTACCTGACCTGTATAAGAACAAGCAATTGGAAAATATCTGATACCAAGGATAAGATGAGGATAGGCAGCTAAATCTTGCAGCTGAGATGAGTGCAGTTTAAATCTGAAACTTTTGGGAAAGGAGGTGGGGAGAAATCCTCCTTGATCTCCTTGGTGGTATAAATGCCTTTGTATAATGGTTATTGAAAGTCAGAAATGTACATGCTATTTCACTGTACAATATGAGCCTGCTTTACCATTTCCAAGAGTTTCAAGTAGCTAGCCTCACTATTAACTAGTCTGAAGGTTAAAGAGATCAGCACCCCAAGGGGAAGGAGGAAAGGGTTGAACCAACACATCTTCATCTTCATTCTAATCCCAACTACAAGCACATGAAGTCACAGCAGAGGACTGGATAAATCCTTTCACCCACCTTTGCATATCTGTGCACCAAATGACCCCATGCTGCCCCCAGCTTCTGAAATGATCCTTGTTTTGCATTTTTATTCGAGAAAATGAACTTCAGGAAATCACATTTCCCTCCCTCTTTTTACAGTTTAGGATTAGAATGGATGATTTTCAGTGCTACCAGTGATGAAATAAACATTATAAACATTATTTCCATGGAGGTATGTTATCTTTGTTAATACCCCCTCCCCAATTAAAGTGTTATCGTAGCTGGCACTTTACCAGCAGCAGTGAAGCACAGATCCAGCCAGCTGCACAAGCTTGATAAGACCTATAAGAAAGAAATAGAGATGATTTAAAAGGAATTAAACCCAGGGTCCCTGACTACTGTTTAACCAACAAAGATAGGAAAACAAAATAATTTTATTTCACAAATGACAATATGTTCAAAACACTCCACTGTCAGAATGTTGTAACAGATAGAATAGTTTAGTTATGTTATCCTATGCAACAGATAACAATTCAAATGGAAGTCTGGGAAGCCAAGGGTGGAAAGAATTATGTTAAAGGAAGGGGAATCTTGCACAAAATCATAATGACAAGCTACACTCTAGTGAGAGCAGTGGCACATTGAAAACCTAAGCAACAAAGATCAAGAAAATCATTATGGCTTTGTGATAGACAAGTGGGAAAAGGCACTATTTAGAATCATTTAGGTGAAACAGAAGAATGCTAAAGGGTAAACTATTAATAATCAAGCATAAAGTGTAGCCAACTTGACTTTGCCGAAGACATAGTGTTTATGAAGAAGAGTTAGAGATATTTTAAACCACCCTCATGCAGAATTTCAATATGTTCATTCTTGTTATTCCTTGGGCAGCATTCAAATAAAATATTCTAAAGCAATTCCATATCCTTTCTTAGACAGTTCTAATAGATAAGTAAATATTGGAAATATAATATATATATATGTTTTGATTTAGGCAAAATTTGTAAACTTGCAACATTAGGTGGAAATGATAGGATGAAAAAAAAGTTTGTTGGATTAGGAAGTGTTCACCTAAGTGCATCTCAATAATAATGATTAATGAATTGATGTCAACTCTGAGGAATGTCAGTAGTGTAGTAAGGCTCTGTCACCTGACTGATTCCATTCTAATTTTATCCATTAGTTTGGTGAAACGGGAGATTGAATTATATCAGTCTTTTGAAATGTCATGATTATAATGAGAGTAAATATGTTGGATATTGGAATTATTATGCAAAAGGATAATAGTTCCCCTGAATTGGGTGATGAAGGTGCAAAGATAAACATTTGAAGTCAATGGTTAAGCAGTTCTTAAAGGACAACTATGTGTCAGGCATTGTACTTTTCATGGGAAATACAAAGAAATCAATGAGAGGAATAAAAGGCAAAAAGCAAGGCCTACACATTCTTATAGTACATACTAATAGTGTAGGCAGAAGACAAACAAAACACTAAGAAAAAACTATATGAAGGATAAATTGAAAATAAAAAAAGAGAAAACACTAACTTTTTAAGGGATATGGACAGGCTTCTCAGAGAACGCGATATTTTACATAGAACTTGAAGTAAGGGGATCTAGGCAGTGGAGACAAGGAGAGAAAATTCTAGACATGTCAGACAGCAAAAATGGCCATAGTTAGGAAATAGACTATCCTGTGAAAGGGAAAGCATTGAGGTCAGTGTCCCTGGATTTCAGAAAATGTTTGGAGGAGTAAAATGGAAGAAGACTGCAAGGATTAAAAGGAACAATTTTGGGAAGGGCTTTGAAAGCCAAACAGAAAATTTTATATTTTATCTTTATAAGAACAGTGAATCACTGGAGTTTAGGAGAGAGAGAGAGAGAGAGAGAGAGAGAGAGAGAGAGAGAGAGAGAGAGAGAGAGAGAGAGAGAGAGAGAGAGAGAGAGTATATGTATATGTATAAGGGTATAACACACAAGAAAAGGAAGTTAAATTCCTAACAATTAGAACTGTCTAAAAATGGAATATATTTCCTAGTAATATAGTGAGATATTCAAGCAGAATTTGGGAAGAGCAGGGAACAGGGATTATGAAATGGAAAATTCAAGATTCAGATAAATGTTAAAATTCAGAACTTCTAGGATCTCACTCCATTTGATTCAATCATCCATTTTCTTTTAAGTAAATGGCATCAACTAGTGAAATCATTAAACTGAACTGTGTTAACCTCAGAAAATATGGAAACTAGGAGATTTTAGACTTGTATATCTGTCTTTATGTAGTCATATGAATAATGTGGTAAATGTGCTTTTCTGTGTTTTTTCTACAATATTCCTAGGAATGAGTCACTGACAGGACATGGAGTGTTCATTAATGATTTTAAATTCAAGACACATTGATAAGTTTGCTACTCATCCCATCCCCAATCTCCCAATGATAGTAGATCAACCCTTTACTCCTCACCTGAATAAATAATAAAAAATTTGAGACCTAGATTGAATTGCACCTCTGAATAGTAATTCTTGAGTAAATTTGAACACTTTAACTTCCATGAATCTCAGTTTCCTCCTCTGCAAAATGAAGGGTTTAGCTAGATTATATGGAAGGTCTGAATTACTCTAGGGCTATGATATTTTAAGAAAATAAATAAAGTATTAATATTACTATTAAAATATAAAATTTGAAAGGGAGCTGCATCATTCCAGGCTGCTTTATTATTGGCTAAGAGCAAAGACTTGGTTTAGGCAGAGACAACTATATAGGCCAGGAGTGGGCAAACTATGACTACAAAGCCAAATCTAGGACCAATACTTATTTTTGGATAGCTTAAACCAAGTATATTTTGTTGTTGTCTTTTTTCTTTTCTTTTAAAAATGTATTAAAACAGAAATGTAAAGTATAATTTAAAAAATATTTTAAAAAGGGAAAAATAATTTTTATTTCACAGGCCTACAGAAACAGGCTTCAGTTATGTAGGCCACAGTTCTCTGGTCTCTGACCTAGGGCAATACATACATAGGGGGTACAATAAGACATATTTTTCAATATGAATTTTTATAAATGTGTAAAATTTAATGTTATTAGGGAAGATAGTTGGTGAAGGGTTTAGAGTACCTGGCTTAAAGTCAGGAAGACTCCTCTTCTTGAGTTCAAATGAAACCACAGACTTTACTAGTTGTGTGACTCTATGCACATCATTTAACCTTAGTTTTGCCTTAATTTCCTCATCTGTAAAATGAGTTGGAGAAGGAAATGGCAAACCTCTCCAATATTTTGACAAGGAAACCCCAAAGGAGTTCATGAAGAGTTGAATAGGACTGAAAGGCTGAACAAGGACATCAACTAAATTGTTTAATTATCATTTAATTTTAAAGTAATTACTTTCTTGATGTTAAATTGCATTTTTGGGAAAGGCAAGCTAGCAGAATGGATTGGAAGTTCAAATCCAATCCCAGCTGATCAAATACTTTCTTCTAGATCTGAGTAAAGCCCAATCTGTTTGCTGTGTAAAAGCACTACTTCTCTTGATCAGAAAATTTGTTAGGCAATAGATTCATAGGGATTGGTGATATAAGATCCTTGAATGTAAACATTGTTTTTGTTTATTTGCTCCTGTTTTTTTTTCCTAACTAAATTGGGAAACTGCTAGTTTTGAACTATTCTTGGTACTTTGTCACCTGAAAAATATATTAAATATTATGAACTCATTTTAGGTGTCAGAGGATGACAGTTTTCACAATAATTTAATAATATGTCCGTAAGCAAAATTGCCCTGCACTACCCAGATTGCCTAATGTGGAGCACCCTACTTCCCATCATTTTTCTTTCCCAGTGAGTGGAGGTAGTATCCTTTTATTGACCATATAGCCAGCTGAGAAACCCTCATTTTCCGTTTCCTGAATCTCTTTCTTACTGAAGTTTACATGATTTAGTAACTATCACAGTTCACCCATAGTGTGGGCACAAGAAACTGAACCAAGAGCAGGGATACCTTCCCCAACCAGACTCCCCATCTTCTTTTAAATAACATGGCTGGGATATTTGTTCAGGTACCGACCAAAGTCTCATGGTTTTGTTCCAAAATGAGATAATGAAAGTGCATGTGCTTTCTCTGGTTCCAAACTTGGTCTCTCTGGTCCCAGACTTTCAGTCTCTGATTTGAGCTATTCTGGAAGTATTCGCTGATACACATTTTACCTTGATAAGTCACCTCTCTGTGCTGCTCGTCTATGCCACATTGTATTCTCAAAAATGGGCCACTGATTATTTCCTGCTTCTTATCCTGCTAAAGAATATTTTATTGCAATCTAAAAATAAGTATCAAAGATGTATTTTTCTCATCTTGCAACTAGCAATACCTCATTCCTATTCATTTGAAGTCTATGCTTATACCTCCCATAGATCAGCCCCTTTCCTGCCTTTCTTTGCTAAGACTTATAAATATAGCCAAGTGCCGGCTAAACTTTAAGGGGTTTTGTTTGTTACTAAGCCAATTTATTCTTTTGTGCATACATGTCCTTGATTAAAAAAGACTTTTTAATTTTACAGAAATAACATATTTAAAAATACTTTTTATTACTTATTTTATTAGTCTATAAAACAATCCTTTAATGGTTAAATGAAACTGGGGTGCAATAGACCCACTCCTGCAGGTGACCAAAAATTGTTGTTGAGAGGCAGAGACATTAGGAGAAAACCTATACACCTGTTAGCACCCTTAAGGGCCCCAAAGAACCTTGAAAGAAGGGTGAATTTAACATACCTACCTTCAGGCAAAAGTCCAGGAAAGAAGTGTTGCATGTCATTAGATAAAATTTACATTTATGCCATTTGGTTGTGAGTGACATTTTTACTTTTAACAGAATAAAGCCTTTCTATCCCTAGTTATCCTTACATTAAAAAAAAATTGCCCCTATATATCACTGTAAACCAAAAGCATATTGCTATTTACTCAGAGACTGAAATTTTTACTGCCTTTGCTCCAAACAATTGGGATTTTTGATAACAATGAAAACATGGTATGAAACTATTAGTTTTATTATTTTCCCATCATCCTCATTTTCACTCTTCCATTTTGCTTTTCTCCAGTGTCTGCTAAAACTTTATTAATATAATGCCTATGGACATCACATTTCATTTTGCATTTGGGTAAATGTCTTTGCTTCTCAGTGATTTGTGAGCTCCTTCTTGGTAGGCCAGGTATCACATTCAACTCTTTCATTGAATGTTCTGTATAGTGTCTCGTACATGATTGCAATTAAAAAGTTTCATGCTGTTAAGAGTGGTAACACACACCCGTAATCCATCCTAACCAAGGAGGATATGGCTGATGATTCACTTGTGCTCAGGAGTTCTGAGGTGCAGTAGGACTAGTGCCAAGAATGTGTCAGCAATAAGTCTAGCAACAATATGGTGGTCTCTGAGGATGGAAGGCTTTCAACACTGGCAAAATAAGAGAGCACTGGAGAAAATTAGAAATAGTGCTAATGAGATCAAGTCTCTGAGAGGCTGGAGTCCAGCCAGGACAGGAAATTATAGTCTAAAAAAATTGTAGGATGAAATATATGTATCATTTTATACTGATTTGAATTTTTTAAAGACTTTATAATTTTTCAACTCTGATTCTCATTGTCTTAAATGGTCCTTTGGCCTTTGTTCCAAATTGGTTATATTCAAGAGAGGAGTCAAGCACTTCATCTTCAGTGAGGAATGAACACTCAGAACTTTTTTTTAATTAAATCACTCACTGGGTTCTTGTGGCTCTGGAGTTCTACGATTGCTTCTGTCTTGATTTAATATATACATCCTTGCTTTTAGGTGAATGGGTTTTGGAGATAGTTTTGACATAGGAAGTCTTGAAATGTTAGTATGGGGAGTGATCAAAAGTCCAAGATTTTGAGTCTAAAATTTAGTAGAAGTTAGATTATAAAGAATGAGTTTTTGATCAATCTGCTTGATACATCCCAGTAGAAAACCTTCTTTACTTTTGAACTCATTCCCCAAGGGATCAAAGGATTATATAGAAAGACATGCATCCCATCTGATGTCTGGGGGGGAATTTCATTTACAATATTGATATATCTTTCTAGTAAATATTCTGTAAAAGGTGAAAACTCATAATTTGTTAAAAAGTGAATTAAAAATTGAATGTCTCAATCTCAAAAGTCCAAGATACAGCTGATAGAATTGTATAGCAAATTACAGCAAAATATTTTTCAACATAATTTAACATATACATCCTATTTCTAGATGACTAGATTACTTCTTTTTGACAGAATTACAAGAAAACTGTTGTGATCAGCTTCTCTACGTGCCTTAATAAAAAATGACACCTGGAAATTTTCTCAATTTTAATTTATTTGATATTATTTTAAATTTTGAACTAATTTGAGTCTTTAAGATAGCTATTTTAGTGTTTGAGCAGTAGCAGGATGATACATTAATGTATTGTTTTTATTTTAAGGTGATTATATAAAGATAAAATGTATTCTGTGCACCACAGTAGATGACCTCATAAAGCAATCAAAAATTCAATTGGATAAGTCAGTAATAAAAGGAAACCATTGCATTGAAAGTAAACTTTCAATAAGGAGAAAATCTTAAACATATGTTTTTAAACCTTAAAATTATACCTATTGAAATTTGTTAGTGTGAATTTTTATTTCATTTTGTTTGCTGCAATAAATATTACTTCCATTATTGAGCTGTTGCACTTTATCCCTTTTTGGTTCCATGTATTATGACTTAAATGCATCTAGAATCTTCTTCTGAATTTAGGAGAAAATATGTAGTATCAGTACAGGTGCACTGGTAATTGAAAAGCTGATATTTAATTTGAATTATTGCACATGCAGCAGTTCCATGTTGACAGGTAACTATTATTTATGGGAAGATGATCTATGACTTTAAGTTCTCCTGACAGTCTTTGTGTATATTTCTTTTACCCAGGACAGTTGCAATTTAATAGTGCATTAAAAGACCATGTGCTATGTCATTTGTCATGTACTATGTTTATATAATCTATCCTATTTCCTGTTTGAGCCCTAATTAATCTAGAGAGCACCTCATTAACTTTTGAAAATCTTCACTTTATTTTAAGGTTAATTATTAAGCTGTTGAGCCTTTACCAATACAATAGGATTATATAAAAATATTTTACCCAAGGCCTTTGTTTCATCAATAAAATGAGTGCCTGGTAAAAATCAAAATGAACCAAAAAAGCTAAAACAAAAACAAAACTTCACCTTCCAAAGCTGATGGGCACATTCTTTGAAAGTTGTCTAGGATACTGAGAACTTTATTGGCTTGCCAAGTATCACATATCAGGTTCCAAATTCTTCATATTCTTGATATCATGCACTGCTCCCCCCTCCTTTTGCTATAGATGTATATATAACACATAGGTATTAATTAATCTCAGAGCAACACACATATAAATGTCTACATCTAGACCTACTAATGCATTTTTAAAATATTTTTACATGTTAATACAATTTTTAAAAACTGTTTTCTGGCATTTTGTGTTGCATATTTGCTCCATCCCTTGTACTCCTTCATCCTCCTCAAGACAGCAGTTTATATGATATCTGTTGTCTAAGCAATATACATTCCAAGTTCATGATGAAAAAGAAGACACATACCACTGCCACTAGAGAAAAATTCCTGGGAGAGATATAAGGAAGAATGGTATGCATCAATCAGCATTCAGATTCCATCAATTGCTTCTAAGAGGGTGGAGAGCCATTTTTGGTCACAACCCATTTTGAGTTCTTTCAGATTCTTTCATTGCTGATAATTAATTGACTTACAGTGTACAATATTCTCCCAGTTCTGCTCATTTTATTTTATATTGTTTCATTTAATTATTTCTAGGAGTTTTTGTTACCACCTATTATAACATTTTTATGGCATAATACTGTTCCATTATATTCATATACCATAACTTGTTCAGCCATTTTCCCAATTGATAGATAGTTCTTTACTTTATAGTTCTTTGCCACCCCAATAAGAGCTGCTAGGAGAGTTTTTTGCACAGGCAGGTCATTTCCCCCTATTTTTGATCTCTTTGGAATACAGACCTAGTAGAGGTATTGACAGTTTTATGGCCCTTGGACAGGGTTCCAGATTGCTTTCCAGAATGGTTGCATAAGTTAACAGCTCCACCAATAGTGTATTAGTGTCCTAATTTTCCCCAGTCCTCTGCAACATTTATCATTTTCTTATTAGATATATAGCCAGTTTGATAGGAATGATTTGGTACCGCAGAGTTTCTTATTTTGCATTTCTCTAATTATAGTGATTTGAATTTTTTTCATATGATTAATGATAGTTTTAATTTCATAATCTGAAAATTGCTCAATCATATCCTTTAACCATTTGCCAATCCAGGAATGCTTTACAGTCTCATAAATTTGACTTAGTTCTCTGCATATTTGAGAAATGAGGCCTTTGTCAGAGACCATTGCTATAATTTTTCTTCCTGATTTGTTGTTTCCTTTCTAATCTTGGTTGCATTGATACTTTTGTGCAATTTGAAAATTTTTAATGTAGTCATCTACTTTGATGAAACATTGTTTGATGTTCTCTGTGTCATAAATTCACCCTTTATTTCCAAATCTTGTATTTGGTTTGGCTTTACCTTCGTATAACAAAAGGTATAATTTCTGTACCTAATTTTTGCCATACTATTTTCTAAATTTGCCAGCAGTTTTTATACAATAATGAGTTCCTCCAAAAGCTTCAATCTTTAGGTTTGTCAACTACTAGGTTATTTACCATTCAAAGTTGGGCTCCTAATCTATTTCACTGATACACCACTCTATTTTTTAGACAATACCTGATTGTTTTGATACACTCTGAGTTCCAATACAGCTAAGTCACTTTCCTGCATATTTTTCCATTAATTACCTTGATATTCTTGTGTTTTTGTTCTTCCAGATGATTTTATTATTATTTTGTTCTGGTTCTAGGAAATAATATTTGAGTAGTTTGATATCATACTGAATAGATAATTTATATTAGGCATAATTGCCATTTTTATTATATTGGCTCAGCCCACCCATGAGCAATTCACAATTTTTCCGCTTATTTAGTTTTGACTTCATTTGTGTGAAAGGTATTTGTAGTTGGGAACATATAGTTTCTGGGTTTGCCTTGACTGGTAGACTTTCAGTTATTTTATATTATTTAAAGTTATTTTAAATGTAATTTTTCTTTCTGTCTTGCTTTTTCACTTTATTGGTAGTAAAGAGAAATGCTAATGTTTTTATTGATTTCTTTTATGTTGTGAAACAATGCTTTAAAGTTGTTAATTCATTCAATGAGTTTTTGTTTAATTCTTTGGGATTCTTTAAATGTATTCTCATATCTTCACCAAAGAGTGATAGCTTTATTTCTTCATAATCTATTTTTCAAACTTTAAGCATTGTTGTCATTAATATTACATCTTGCTTTGGAGAAAACTTTTTTTTGTCATTTTACTTGCTATAGAAGCTAGTACTCACAGAAGAAGGAGAATATTTCAGCATGTGGGAAAGCCAGGGAACACTGGAGCTAAGATATGGAAAATTGTATTGAATAAACAGCCAGGAGCTCAGTATATTTGGATTGAGGAGTACATGTTGGGGAACAAAGAATAAGAACAATCAAAAAGAGACAATGACTAAGTTATAAAATACTTTGCCAAATAAAGCATTTTATGTTTTACCATGGTCATAATAGAAAGCTATAGGAGTTAATATAATATGGGGGTGATATGATTAGATCTGAATTTTAGTAAAATCACTTTATTAGCTGATTGGAGGATAGATTGGATAAGGGATGGATTGAGTCAGGGAAACCCACCAGCACAGTATAGCAATAATACAAGTGTAATGTGATAAGGTCTTGTACATTAGTTATGACAGAGTAAGAATAGATAAGGGACCATATTAGAGAGATATTCCAAGACAAAATTGACACATCTTAGCAACAGATTGAATTTGGCATATGAGTGATAATGAAGATTCTAGGTTGACTTGTGATTGTGAACTTGAGATATTGGAAGGATTATATTTTTCTCTACAGTAATAGGAAAAGTAGAAGGGGAGTGACTGAGGGAGAAAGATAGTGAGTTTTGTCTTTTTCTTTTAACATATTGAATTTGAGACATTTACTGAAGATTGTGTCGGAAATATCTGAAAGACATTTTTTTCATCTCCTACATCTCAGTGAGATCTGACTACACTGAATGACACTGCATCATTATTATCTTTTATATTACTGATTGCACCTTCTTTCAATCCAATTTCCCTCCCCCCTTTCCCCCCCACACACATACACCATACTGGACTGGAATCAGAATACTTACTATTATTTATTGTCATTTCCATAATTTTGTCATACCCTCCTCACTCAGCAAAATCTCCTCATCTGAGGTTCTAAATATTTCACTTAATCCAGATCCTACTGGCTAAACACAGGCATCCTTGATCCTGCCTTTATTGTGAGTATTTCTCCATCATTATAAAAAAAACTATGAAATGTAACCAATTATAATATTTATCTCTTTCTAAACCTTACTCCTCCTAATTTAATGTTTATCTTCACCATCATATTCAAACATTGAAGGCTTCTGTTCTTTGCCAGGACATCACCCTCTTCACTCTTCTACCCTTCAATCTCTACAGTTTAATGAAGTAGCTCAACCCCACACTATCCTCTACTCTGTAAACTCTATTTTTATACTCCTTCATATCTTTCCCAACTCTACCCATGGATCATTTCAACTATCCCTCAATATCACTTCAAATCATATATTACTGATTGGAAAACACATAACTGTGATGAATGGGTCTGCTAAAAATTAATTACATCTAAAATTACCTGTATCCTCATTATTTCAAGGAAATTCTTTTACTTCTCCATATTTGATTCTCTAGATTTCCTTACATTCAAAGTCATCATTAATCTAAATATCATCTATAGACATGAGGACTTGAGGTTCTTAATCCAAGATTTCATAATCTGTAGAACTTCTTTCTGGTTATATTATTTATATTTTATGAATATCTATAAGCAGAGAGTGCTCTTCTGACTTCTCAAGTATTGTGACATTTTCAATCATGCACAGGACAATTGCTCAGTAATATTATCAGCCTATTTAAAGATTATTTTTATTTTATTATGTTGAGTTCCATGCTGCTCTTCTTTTTCTTGCCTACACATCCCTGTTGAAATATTTTTATTTTAAAGCAATCTGATTTATCTCATCATAACTTGTAACACAAGATGTTTTTCTCCTGAAAATATCTATCACCTTCATCTATGAAGATAATCATGTCAACTGTTCACTGGATCTTGACTTTTATAGAAAGAATGTTGAAATTTTTTTAACATTTAAACTCCTCATAATCATCAAGATTCCTTTTGGCTTCCTCAGCTTCTCTTCTCTTGCTTTTTTTACATTTTTCTCACTCATCTTTTATTTAAACCTTGAGGCTTTTTTATGTAACCAATGAATAATTTTCCTCCTGATGAATTTAAAGAGACTCGGTCATTCTGTCCTTTCACTTTTTACTCTAAAGGGAAGATGAACTTGTACATTTACCATATATTACATCTCTGTGGTATTAACAGAAAACAAATCATTCTCTTAGTATCTTATGTCTAATATTCTCCCAGCAAATATATTGGAAACTCTTCATAATTTTTCTACATAGTAGATTTTATGAGATTCCCATTATCATAATGTACCTATTAGGATCAAGACCATATGTTTGGCATGATTATTATGTCTCTCATTCTTTTTTTAGCTCTCCTATTCAAATATTCTGGATAGGAAAATGGCAAACCACTCTAGCATCTTTGTCAAGAAAATCCCATGGAGAGTATAGTCAGTGAGGTCATTAAGAGTCATAGATGAATGAATAACTGAACATCAAATGCACATGTCCTAGAATAGATTGGACTATGAAATACACACATATGAGTACACCAACATATATATTAGATTATATATAATATGGGGGCACCTAGTATTGGATAGAGAATCAGCCCTGAAGGCAGGAAGAAGACTTCAAATGTAGCCTCAGACACTAGCTTGTGAAGATTAAATTAACTCTCTCCTGCCTTTTTTTACATTTAATCACCAGAAGTGTATACACCCCATTTACACTTGAGTGGGTGAGGTCTGTGACCCAAGTGTGTGATTGTGGGTGATGAATCAGAATTGATGGACTGCCCCCTGGGCAGTCCTAAGCAAAGCTTTAGCTGTAATTTGGTACATGTAAAATGGAAGGAAGTCACAGGAAGTGACTAAAATAAACTGTCTTTTAAAATGCCAAGAACTTCCTGTGGAGAGGACTTTGGGTCTTTCGTCTTCAACTTGACCTAGGAGGAGCTCTGACTGAAGACCTCGGATTGCTTCTATCTGCCTTAGAACTATCATGTGGGGTGAGTGAAAAAGGCTGATTCCTTTCCTGGATTTTCTGAAGAGAATAGCCTCAGGAGAGACTGACCCTCTTGAGAGAGGCTTCCTGCATCCCGACTCAAGGCCGAGGCCCCTCAGTGTAAGGACTAATTAGCCCTGCCTGGGTTGAGCTAGGAGTCAGAGCAAAATACTTACTGTGTAGATTAGATATCTTACCTATCCTCTCTCTGATTTTCTTACTTTCACTCTCTCTATATTTTATAAATAAATTGTTAAAAAATCATTTTATAATCGATTAAATTCCTGGCGACCCTACTCTTGAATAATCCAGTACAACTTTTTATATTAACCCCTTACATTTTATCCCTTATATTGTGTAAACCTGGGTAAGTTACTTAATACATTTGCCTCAGTTTCCCCACCTATAAAATGAACTGGAAAAATAAATGGTAAATCAATCTATTATTTTTGTCAATAAAATCACAAATGACATCACAGATTGAGACATTACAGAAATGAATGAACAACAACAACATGTTCAGTGTATAATGTACTGTATCTATAAATATGGACAAAGGATTAAATTTGACAGATCATATAGTTCTAATTTTCAAGGAGATTACAATAAATTATGAAAATAAGAGAAGTACCCATATGTGTGCCATATATTTATTCTATATTTATATATCATGTATATGTATATATTTTAAATGTGTCATGCATATTGATTTATATATACATTTTCTATTTATTATTCATTCATGTATCATATACCTATGTGATATATGTGTGTATATATACATTTATCTATACATGTATGTATGTTGCTTGTATCTTGTACAATCATCCATTCCAAAATAGATAAAAAACATAGAGTAACCACAAAAATCAAAGAAGAAATCTCCACAATGCTAATCCTTACAATTGAAAGTGTTGCTCTCAACAATGAAGAACATAGAAATAATTTTTATTCTTGTCAAGACTGGCTTCCAATACATTATGGACTTGCACCTGAAATACCAGTCCCTCATGAATTACTTTCCTGTAATATTCTGTAATGCTTGTTCTTATTAAACTTCAATTTGGAACTATGAGAAAATTTCTTAAAAGCACTTTCAAGTTGTATTTAATTTAGTCTTGCAATAAAGGCTGTATTTCAGGCAGCTAAAAAAATGCTTCTAAATGCAAGTTGATAAGATTGGGCTGCTACTATATGAAGCAATGTCCTATGACTGCGACTAAGACAGACAGGATGATAAATCATGCCACTCTCAGTGAAGAAAAAAAAAATTACAACCAGTCAAATGAGACGACATGCCCCATTTTACGGAATAGCTTTATCTCTTGGTAGCTTCTTTTGGTATTTTTATTGTCAAGAAATTCTTTGCTTGAGATCATTACAAACCAAGGGCAAGGATTCTCCTCTTAGATAAAAGAGTATTAATTATATATTTAAGTTTAACTTTAATTTGCAAAATGGGTTTATTGACCCTAACTAAACAGGTGCTATATCCATAAGATTAATCTACATATTGACCTCTGCGAGCTTTCATTCAAAATCAGCCACTGAAAAGGTAATTTTAAAATATTTGAGAATAATTTATCAATGATCTAAATAGTATATGCTGGGTATGGGATTCCAATTGGATGAGAAACTTGCCTTGGCATCTAGAAAACTGACACAAAATATATATGCACCCCATGGCAAGTCATTTAACCTTTAAGTTTCCTAAATAACATTTTTTTCAATCTAAATAAATGTTAGGCTCTAAATTGCTGGTCAATATTAGAAGAGTAAGGTTTTCCTATCCTTGTACTATATCAAAGAAATCATATATTTTGTTTTTTTAAAGGAAAAAATGGTAAGGGAAAGCAAAAGAAAAAAGAAAATGGGAAAGGAAGGAAAGCAATGAGAGGCAAGACAAGGAAGGCAAAGAAAGGTAATGACAGTCTTGGTTTTCTTTTCTTTTTTTTATGCAGTAAGGGGACACTTAATACAAATTCCCCCACCCAACAAAATCTACCAAAGGGAAGAAAATTATTATATAGCAAGACATAATATTATCATCAAAAAATAAAAGTTACATAGTATATGGAGTTGACGGTGGTATTCCTTCTCCAGAAATATTGACTGTGAGTTTAAAATTTTCATGAGTTGGCATAGATATCATAAAAGCAGGAAAGATAAAAATGCTATCTGACTGAAAACTCAGAAGAAATCATGAAATGAAGACTACAGTGGCAGGAGGGCCATACATCTATAGGTTGAGATTAGAGGAAGAAAACAAACTATTGTTAAAGAAGAGGTATGTATTCAGTTTTTAATGAACATTTTTTATGATATATAACTCTAAACTTATTTTTAAGTTGAAAAAATAAGCATAAACATGATTAGAAGATTTATTTCCTTTATTAAAATGTAGTCCACAATGATTATGCCACCCACGAGATAAAGACAAACAAAGCAAAGCCAAAAAACTAAAAACACTTTATTGCAAATAATGTATAATGATTTTCTTAGGAATTGTAAATCATCTAAATATTTGCATATTTGTGGTATATGATTCCTTTTTCTCTTCTTTCCTTCAGTTAAAAGTAATTATGTCACCTAATTCAAAAGAACAGGTAGATAAGAGCAGCACAGATTTAGGAAAGACAGCTTTATTGGCCCATTGTGCACTGTAAAACTACTCTACTTTATATTCCAACATTTCCACTCTGGGAGAAATCACCTTCATTAGTTCCACTGAAAATTCTATTACACATCGTTGACAATTATTCAAAATTTTTATTGTTTTTGACCTACTTGGAAACCCCTAGAGATAAAAAATACAAGCAAAAAATTGTTATTACTTGTAACTGAAAAAAAAACTTAAAAAAAAAAACTATAAGCAAAGAGATCTTGGGACCAGAAAATACCAATATTGTTATATATTCTTTTATAATTTTTATTCAAAATCCCATTCTGATGTTTGTTGAATTAACATTTACTTTGGAAATAGCACATTAAAGAAGCCAAATGTTTTTATATTTTTTTCTGATCTTCTTTAGTTGTTTTATATCAGTACCCTATTTGAGTTCATTACTTTTTGATTATTAAACCACTTTCAAAAAATAAGCATCAAGATGGTGATATAATGGCTTTGACTCACTCAAATTCCCAAATTTAAACTATAATCTCACATCAAATTCTGGAGCAATATAACCAATAAAACATTTGTGTGAAACAATTTCCAAATTCAAGATGACTTAGGAGGTTGGCAGGGAACGTTTGTCCCACAGTAGTGGTGGTCTGGCCTGAAACCCAGTGCATTATAGGCATCACCCTGTCAAGGAAGCAGTACACCTTGGAGGTAGCTATACCAGTGGCTGCAGCAGCTTCAAAGATCTTAGGTCACAGATGGTAAATGGTGTTGGACAATATCTCAGAAGGAGATTACAGGTACATTTGTTCAGTCACTTGATGCAAGATGTTGCAGTAACCATACAGGTTTGTAGCTCTCATTTTCATGTGGCAGCAAAAGAACTGATATCCTGGCCATAATTCCCAGGAAGAGAACTATGCTTGCTGTCAGTCAAAGACCAGTGAAAAGTACAGGAGAGAGGGGTCTATAATTTTTCTTTTATCATAACACCTAGCAAGAGCCAAAAAAACACAGACATTAGAACCAGCTCAGATATGAACAGCATGAAAAACCTAAAGCCAGCTTTAGTATCCCTTACAATCTAGTAGCAGAGTGCAAATTTAAAATGAAGTTGAAAGTCAAGAAAAGGACTGCAAATGAAAAATAAATAAATAAATGATTTTGAACTTCTTATGGTTACTTGGAAGAAAAAGAAAAAACTCAGAATAAAATGAAGTTAAAACATTAAACACAAAGTCTAAAAGAAAGAAAAAAAAACACATCAATTGGATAGAAGCCATAAATGAATTACTATAAAAACTCAAAAATAATTTAGAAAATCAGATAAGAGTCATAGAAGGAAGCTAGTGAAAGAAATGAAAGTGATGCAATAAAATAATGAGAAATATAGGCAACAGCTTAGTAAAAGAGAGGGGGAAAGAATCATACAAACAATTCTTTAAAAAGTAGAATTGGCCAAATGAAAGAAGAGGCACCAAGGCTCACTAATGAAAAAAAGGATAGAAAATAGAATTGGACAAGTAGAAGTTAATGATTCCACAAGACATTAAGGAATAATAAAAATAAATTAGAATAAAACTAAAGAAAATGTATCTCAGAAATATAACACACATTAAATAAAAAGACTGAAGAGAGACAAATTAAGAATTAACAAACTCTCTGGGAAGGAAATAGACTATCTAGATAAACTTATTATAGAAAAAGAAAGTGAACAAACTATGAATGAAATTCCTTTTAAAAAGTGTCAAAACAAGATGAATTTACAAGTTAATCGCATCAAACATTTAAAGGTCAATTAATTCTTATATTAAATAAATTATTTTAGATAATAGACAAAGAAGTCATAAATTTGTTTTATAAAACAAATATTGTGTTGCTTCCTAACCTAGGAAGAGCAAAATCAGAGAAAGAAAATTGTAAAACAGTTTCATTAATGAATATGGATACAAAAATCCTAAATAAAATATTAGTTAGAACACAAAGATACACATTGCAACTGAGAAGGATTTATACCAGGAATGTAGAGATCCCTTAATATAAGGGAAATTATCAATATCATTATGTGTATGAAAGAACATTAAAAATTATGGGAATATATCAAAAGATGCAGGAAAAGACTTTGACAAAATACAAAATTAATATTTTCAACACTTAATAAAAACTCTGCAAAATGTAGGTATAAATGGATTTCTTTTTATAGGGAGAAGATCATCTACCTAAAACTATCAATAAGTAGTTTATGTAATTACATGTAACTGGGATGAACTCAAAACCTTCCCCAATATGATCTGGAGCAAAACAAAGATGTCCCTTATCACCAATGTTAGTTAATATAAATTTAAAAATGCTTACAATAGCAATAAGAGAAGAAAAAGAAATTGAAGGAATCAGAATGAACAAAGAGATAATAAAACTCTCCTTTTGAAGATGATGTGACTGTATATCTGGAAAATCCTAGAGATACAACTAAAAAGTTAGTTGAAACTTAACAAAAATTTTAGCAAAGTAGCAGATATAAAATAAATATAGATAAATCATCAGCACTTTAATACATCATTAACAAAGACCTGCAAGAAGATATAGAAAGAAATATCTCATTTAATATCACCACTGACAGGATAAAATACACCTCTAAAATACATTCAGGAACTACATGAACATAATTATAAAATGTTTTATTGTTTACTCAAATATAGTCAGGTTTAAATAATTAGAGAAATATCAATTGTGCATTGGCGTGCAGAACCAATATAATCAAAATGAAAATCCTACCTAAAAATTTACTTGTTCAGTGTCATCCCTAATTGTATTGAGCTGCAAAAAGTAAGGATATCAATTTGAAAGAACAAAGGATCAAGACTGGCTTGGTACTGAAAGGATTGGTACTGGCTAAGAAAGAGAAAGGAAGATCAGTGGAATACACTGGGGGCAAGAGACCTCAGCAAGACAGTATATGACAAACCCAAAGATCCCAGCTTTTGGCACAAAAATCCACTATTCGATAAAAACTATTGGGAAAATTGGAAGACAGTGTGGGAGAGACTAGGAATTGATCAACACCTCACACCCTACACCAAGATAAATTCAAAATGGGTGAATGACTTAAACGTAAAGAAGGAAACCATAAGTAAATTGGGTAAACACAGAATAGTATACATGTCATACCTTTGGGAGGGGAAAGACTTTAAAACCAAGCAAGACATAGAAAGAGTCACAAAATGTAAAATAAATAATTTCGACTACATCAAGTTAAAAAGCTTTTGTACAAACAAAACCAATGTAACTAAAATCAGAAGGGAAACAACAAATTGGGAAAAAATCTTAATAAAAACCCCTGGCAAAGGTTTAATTACTGAAATTTATAAAGAGCTAAATCTATTGTACAAAAATCCAAGCCATTCTCCAATTGATAAATGGGCAAGGGACATGGATAGGCAGTTCTCAGATAAAGAAATCAAAACTATTAATAAGCACATGAAGAAGTGTTCTAAATCTCTTATAATCAGAGAGATGCAAATCAAAACAACTCTGAGGTATCACCTCACACCTAGCAGACTGGCTAGCATGATAGCAAAGGAAAGTATGAATGGAAAAGCAACTTCCCAACTACAGCGGTTGAGGGGACATAACAGAGGAGAGACTCTAAATGAACACTCTAATGCAAATACTAACAACATGACAATGGGTTCGAATCAAGAACACATGTGATACCCAGTGGAATCACATGTCAGCTATGGGGGTTAGGGGGGAGGAAAAGAAAATGATTTTTGTCTTTAATAAGTAATGCTTGGAAATGATCAAATAAAATATTATTACAAAAAAACATTACACTAACCTTTAATTTGATAAAAGTATAGAAACAAGTTGGGAAATAAGAATACACAATCATTAAAAACTGCTGAAACATTTGGAAGGCAGCTTGGGCAGAATCAAGGTATATACCAATATCTTAAATCATTCAATTTGATAAACTCAAAATGGATTAAAGATCTAATCATAAAAAGGGAGATATGATAAGCAGATTAGAATAGGAAATTGTATTGCTGGGTCTTTTCCCCAAAGAGATAATGGGGAAATGAAAAGAACTTATATGTTCCATAATGTTATAACTGCTTTCTTTGTACTGGCAAAAAATGGAAATTAAGATGCCCATCAATTGTGGAATGGCTTAGCAAACTCTGGAATATGATTGTGATGGAATATTACTTTGCATAAGAAAAAATGAGCAGGTTATTTTTTTAAAAATGAAAAATCTACACAAAATAATGAAGAGTGAAAAGACTAAAATCAAGAAAATGTTATATATATAGATCCCCTTTTTCTTAATTCCTTCATTTGTATTAATTAAAATCTCCATAAAAACCCAGCTGACTTAGGTATTTCATATTTGGGAATGTTTCCCATGGCGACACTTTATTTTTAATATAAAATCAGGACACGAAAAATTATCTTTACAGTTTTGGCAATTCAAAGTTTTGAAACCATGTTTTTGCAGTCACAGTTTATAACCACTCTTTTAACTGTAACAGACATCTCCTAGTTGTGTGACCCTGAGCAAGAAACAAGCCACTTTATACTGACATCCTAGCCCTTACTGCTCTTTTGCCTTAGAACCAACACAACACTCATTATCAATTCTTTAAATAGAAGGTAAGTGTTAAAAAATAATGGATCATAACTGAAATGACTGAACAATAACAAAGAGCTGACAGGTCTTTTAACTAGGAATATAAATTTACCAGGGGAAGACACAAGAATAATTAGGAGAATTTTTTTTTTGCTTTAAGGAAGTTAAGAGTTGATGAGTGCATTGTATTCTGAAAGTAGCTAAGTTTTTCACAGTTGACCATCATATACTATTATTGTTATTATGAATAATGTTATCTTTGATCTACTTATACTCTTCATCAGTTCATGTAGTTTTTTTCTGAAATCATCCTGTTCATCATTTCTTATATAACAATTGTTTTCTATCACCATCATGTGCCACAATTTGTTCATACATTTCCCAATTAATGGACATACCTAAATATCCAGTTCTTTGCCACCACAAAAAGGCTGCTATAAATATTTTTGTGTAAGTAACTCCTTTACCTCTTTTGTACAATCTTTTTTGGGATATAGAGCCAGTAGTACTATTATAGGATAAAATGTATAACCCTTTGGACATAGTTCCAAATTTCCCTATTGAATGGTAAGATCCACCAACAATGCATTGGTGTCAAAATTTTGCCATAAGCCCTCCAAATGCATCATTTTCCTTTACTGTCTTGTTGACCATCTGATAGGTAACAGTTGATACCTCATAGTTGTTTTAATTTTCATTTCTCTAATCAAGAGTAAGGTAGAACGATTTTGCATGATTATTGCTAGCTTTGATTTATTCATCTGAAAACTGCTTGTTAAAAGTCTTTGACCATTGGTCAGGGTAATGACTTGTATTCTTATAAATTTGACTTTGTTTTCTGTATATTTGATAAATGAGACTGTTAGATAAATTTGCTATAAAATTTTTCCCAGTTTGTTTGTTCCCTTCTAATCTTGGTTATATTATTTTTGTTTGAACAAAACATTTAAAAATTTTTAATATAATTAAAATCATTCATTTCAAACCTCATAATAATTTTTATCATTTGTTTGATCAAAAATTAATCAATTCTCCATAGATCTGAAAGGTTATTTTATGTTCCCCTAATTTGTTTATAGTATCACCCTATATGCCTAAATTTTAATGCCATTTGGCCTTATCTTCTTTTAGGGTGTAAAATATTGCTGTATGACCCTAAAGAAGTGAGCAGAGATGATGGTTAAGATGGTGGTGGTGGTGGTAGTTTCATTTGTCTGGCAAATGTCTTCTGGCTCGACTTCAGTGACTTACTACTTCAGGAATATTGATTTACATTCTCTCTTTGATGCACTTTATTGGCAGTTACTAAGAATGACTTGACCTTTCTCACTGGAGCTCCTTTCCTGGATAATGGTCTGGAAGCAAAACAGAGAGTCTGGAAGGTACTACCTTTCCTCAGGCTACTGTGTCTACCTGATTGTTGGTGGCTTTTGGTCATCTGATGACACTGGACATAATCAGGAAGACAGACCTCTTCTCCACCAAGATTTCTCCTCTTAATGATTATGAAGGGAAGGCTGGAAGCAGGAGGTATCACAGAAACTCTACTGCCAGAGAGGAAGGATTCTACTACTGATTATTCTTTTGTTTGATTATTGGTATCACCTCAGGATTTTGTGAACTTGCTAGGTTGCTTAGGATTTGAGGACAGTTATTTTTCCTCCAAGTCAGTTCTTCTCAGTCACCTGGCTGAAATGCCTTGATTAACACACAGGCTAGAGTTGATAATTATTGACTTTAATTTTTTAATACAAAGTCACACAGGTATGTTTAATTCTTTTAACTAAGCGCATGATTTTTCCTGTTATAGAATGTCAGTCATCAATTAAGCACTTTATTCTTGTCCCATTAAACACTCAATTACACTTAGTTTATATTTTAACTGATTGGTTCAATTTAATGATGTTGTTATTAATAATATTATTTAGATGTGTGTGGGGAAACAACCACTTTTACATTGGAATCTAATTTTAAACATGCAGCAGATTTTTTTAATATAACCAAGAAAAGAGATCCAAATTCCTTTATTTTGACATTTGTGTCATGAGGAAAGTGACTGAATCCATGGAATTGTAAGAAAACATAAGGAGTTATCAAGCACCAGACCCTCTAATAGCGTGGCAACAAAACTAATCCAAATAATTAATTGTTAGGACTGTTCTTTCAAAATCTACAAAAAATGTATCCCATATGTATCTTCAAGTATCAAGTATATATATGAATATGTGTGATTTATATACATAAATATAAAAGACATGCATAAACATGCATATATGCATATATATTATGTCAAAAAGAGCTATACTAATATTTAAGCTCGCCTGCTGCAACTTAATACTATCATACTATTTTCTTTCCTTCAACTCTCAGTAGAAACAAGGAACAGCTGGTTGTCATCCTCTGTATAATAATCTTTCATGTTCTACTTTGTAAATTGCTTGAGATCCTTCAATAATGTGATAAAAATGCAAAGTAATAATGTTTCCTATGAAACAGGGGAAATCAAAATCACTTGTGCCTAAATACGTCTGACCTTTTTACGCATGATACAAACTCTCTACCATTTTCCACAAATATAACCAAGTTACCAATCTTAAAAACCTCAAAACTCAAATCCCATAATTTTGCCTCTCATTTACATTTTGTCCTTTTGTTTCTTCTAGAAAAGAAATTGAAAAAATAAACTTAATACCTCCTAAGCCTAAGTGGATGTTATAGACACCAATACAAGTATAAAATGTGTTTAATTAAAAGAGAGAATTTTTAAATGAACCAGTAACATCTTATGCACTGTAAATATACTATGAATTGGATCATAAATTTAATTGGTACCTCATAGTATACTCAATGACTGTCTCTTAGTAAGACTTAAACAAATCTCAACTTTTCTACGTATAAGATTTCTTAATCTGCTTGTTCATGTATAATATGGAATTAGACAATACTGTTAATACTTTCATAATAGGAATGTGAGCCTCAAGTGATATCATTTATTTCTAGTGCTTTACATACATTTAAGCATTATATAAATGTCAATTATCATCTTTGTACTTCCTATCTAATACATTCCTATGAGAGTCATTTAAGTACTCAGTGCCTTCAAGCACCTCTTCAAGACTGAAATAAATTGCTATCTGCTTCAGGGAAAGGAGTTTAACATTTGGAGTACCTAACTACTTTCTCTTCTTTATCTCCTTTGATTTCATCTGTAAAATGCCATTTAATTCACCAGCTCTCCCCCTTTTTAAGGAATTTCTCTAGACCAAAGAACGGAGGAAGAAGAAATTTAACCAAAAGGCCATTCTTTGTTCTAAACATTGTTTCTAAATTGTTCTAAAATAGCAACTTGGCAACTCTACTTTTTTAAAAAGAGATATTAAGTAACATTTTTTTAATAAAAAAAGAAAATTCCTAACCACTGCTGAGGATAGAGGGCTTTAGTTTTCTCTCTTTTGGAAGAAGCAGATATAGTATAAGAGCATAATCACTGACATTAAAAGACGTGAATTTCAAATTTCCCTATGTTATTGGTAACTCTCATCTCAGTAAATCATTTAATCTTCCTCTTCTTCAGTTTCTTCATTGGAAAAATGGTGCAAATAATACACATGGGAACACAGTAGAAAACAAACTTCTTCAAAACAAGAACTTTATATTTTTTTTATATTCAGTCTTTTCATCACCACAATGCCTGGTCCATAACACGTGATTGGTATAAGCTTGTTGAGTTGTAAGCTTGTTGAGATTGTTTTCTGAATCTCTTCCTTCTTTAGTTTCAGCTTTGAAGAACAATATACAACTTATCTAGCTCTCCTTTTTTTCTGATTTTTTTGTATGGTCTCACCCCACATTAGATTGTAAGTTCCTTGAGGGTAGGAACTATCTTTCTTTACATTAATTCGATCCGCTGTGATTATAAGTCCCAGTCCCAAGCACATAGAAGGCACTTAATAAATGTCTATTGGCTTGGATTAGCAGTAATATTACGTTTTTAAGTACCTACTATTTGTCAGATGGTAGACTAATCATGGAAGGTCTATATAGTATACCACAAAGGTAATTCTTGATCTCAAATTCTTAAATTCTTAGTCTTCAAATTCAAAGTCTTAAATTCGAATAAGGGAAAGACATGGTGTAAAGGAGACCTAGAAAAAGATACTGAGGAAGGCAGTAAAGGGTGATGCCTTTTTACAGCACCTACTCTGTGGCAGGTAATGAGTCAAATACTTTACAAATATCTCATCTGATCCTCATAAAAACCCTTTAAGGTCTAATTTCTGTTCTCCCCACCCTAGAGTTGAGGAAACTGTGACAAGCATTAAGTGACTTGAACCCAGATAATAAGCATGTGAGACTGGATTTTATGCAAGTCTTCCTGACTCTACACCCAGTGCTCTTTGTACTACCTAGGTGTTTCTATGGGAAGAAGTAAAAAGAATGACCCTGGAAATAAAATAAAAACATTCTGGGAACCTCAGGAATTGCTGGTCCAGGCTAAGATCACATTAATCAGAAGAAATGAGATGGAGATGTTTCTAATGAGAAATGACTGCATCCAAGAAGGCAGAAAAGTCCAAAGATCACAGAGGAGAACTGCAGGTGAAGTGGCTTTGACCTAAAATCCCCAGAAAGTGAAGACCACCAGAATGAGACACTTTCATAAAATGTATTCACTAATAAATGAAGAATTGAAATGAAATATTTTAATGGATATTTAATTTTTGGAGTCTCAAGATTGATGGTTGAGTTGAATCTAGTGGATACAGATAGTCTAGTGGATACAGATAGGGATCATAACAATGATAAAATGGATAAAAGGCTAGGTCTTCAAGTGTAAAATAAGAGGGTTGGCCTGGATGATTTCTAACAGCCTATATTTTCAGATTGTCGTCACATTTAAGAATAAGAAAGATACACCTTTTACTTTATATTGCCACAGAACACCATAATTATTATAGACATGCTATGCAAATAAGCTAATATGGATGTAGAACAATAAAATTATATGTGTACAAATAGGCATATCTATGCCTATAGATTTTATATCTACCTCTATATTTCTTCCTATAAAATATGTAAAGATACAATGAAATGCAATTAAAATAAACCACCTGTAGTGATACTAAAACTGAGTAGCACATAAATAAGATTTTTTTCTCGCTATCATGAACAGTTTGCTAAATTTCCAATGTAATTCACACCTATCAAATTTTCTCATGAAAAATTATTTTAAAATCCTTGAAAGATTTTAGACTATAATATTATCATGAATAAATCAGTTCCAATTTGTTACAAATCCTCTGACCAAATCTTACCCTGTGGAATCCTTTCTGTTTTCATAGATGTATTGCCAGCCATTTACTTTGATGTAGGCAATTAATTTTATCTGGAAAATACCTCAGGATGAACAATAGGTGTTGGGATATGATATGTGGCCGTAATTTACATAGGAAGGGAATGTGATAAGTTGAGGGACAGTATCAGGGTGGGTTGGGTGGTCAAGTCAGGAGTCAGCCACAAATGGGGTCAGACAGGTACAATTCACTCTTTTTCTTGGCTTCTGGTTTAGCCGAAATTATGTGCATGGTGGACACAGATAAGGATCATAACAGAGCTGGTGGATAAGAGGCTAGGTTATCAAGTGTAAAATAAGAGGATTGGCCTGGATGATCGCTAAAGTCCTTCCAGCTCTAAAGCTCTATGATTCTATGAGCCTAGGATAAGGAAGAAGGGCAGGCTTAGCTGGGCTAGACAGGCTGTTGCCAGGGTCAGAGGTAAGCACTATGGATAACTTCAATGAAAGCTAGTTCCTCTGACCAGGAACTAAAGGAAATGAAGCCCTTTTATCTGAAGGCTGATCAGGTTTACTGAGCTCGCTCTGTCACTCTCACCCAGCCCCAAAAAGATTTTCCTTTATCTTAAAGGGAAGTTATTTTTGAAACTGAATAAAATTGAACAGCATTAAAAAATTTTAACATTATTATAATCTTTCCTGAATTCTTGTCTCAGGATAACGCTACCAATAATATGAAGTTTGGGGTATTCTCTGAATAGGATCAAGTCTGTGGGGGGCTTCTTTCTTAAGACTCTTAGGTTCTCCTCCACTGGATGCATTCTCCTTCAGGGTGTCATGTCCTCTGGGGCAGGGATTTGCATTCTGTAGGTGGTAACTGGACAGTTGATAATTTAGATTTTACAATTGTTTTAAACTTTGATTTTTTAGAGAAGAGCAAAGCTTTTATTTATTTTTCAACTTTCTCTCCAAACATAACAAACCAACCGCCTTTCCAAAACAACTGCAGGAGACTTTGTACAAATAGATTTCTCTAGTGTGATATTGTGTTAACAGTCTTTGTTGTCAGTTTTTTCTTCTAAACTTGAAATAGGAGAATGTTTCAAGTACATTCAAAGCAAGGTTCATAGAAAAAAGAAAAAAAAGGCCAGAAGTTATTAGAAAAAGGGTTGCAAAAATCAGCACACTTAAAAGTACATCTTAGGATGTAGTAAAAATCTAAGCTCACAGTAAGAGAAGTCTCTCTGCTAGTATCTTCCTTAACCACCAACTAAGGTTTAAAGAGACTTCTTTTCAAAACTATAACCTTGGTAGAAAAGTATTTCTGCTATGAAAACCTCTGTATCTTTCCTGAATAGTAAGCAAATCATCAGCCCATCACATTCAGCTACTCAGAGTACAAACCTTTGCAAAAATGTGAGGACTCTCAGGATAAAAATAAATATGTTAAGCAAATGAGATCTCTTTTTGGAAATATCTTTACTTAATCCTAGATCTTCTTTGTACAATTTCCTGATTTCTTCATCCTAAATTTTTATCTTTCTTTGATGGCCTGGAATTCTTTTTACATAGCCATTCTTAGCTCATTTGCCACCAGCTCTAGTATTTCCAGCCATCATTTTAGATTATGAAGAATAACACATCTAAGTGTAATTTTCCCCAGTCTGTGATTATAAAGGCTACTCATCTTTCATAATTCAAACACATTACATTCAACAAATATTTTAACTACCTACTATGTGCAATACAATAGGAAATGGTGATGTAAAAAACAAATATTAAAATGTAAACAACATCAACAAACTTACCTCATACTGCAAGTGAGATGTAGAGGTATGACATAAAAATTACAAAGTAGAGGGTGAAGTGAACAAAGAAGGGATTAGACAAAATGTTCTAGGAATATTTGAGGAGCAAAAGAATACTAGATATGGTATGTTCTCCGAGATTTGAAGAAAGATTGAAGTTGGAAAAAATAAAATAAGAAGGATTTACATAGCAGGCATACTGAAGGCCAGAAATGGGGAAAGAAGAGAGCAATCTATGAGGAGTATAAGGAAATGGCTACTGGGTTTGAGAAAAGGGTGAGAAATCTAGTTTGATTGGTTCATAAAGTAAGTAAAGGGGAATAATATGAATCTAGTAGAAAGATGGATTGAAGCCATATAATATATTGTTTTATAATTCCAAACCAAATAATTAACTTTATTCTAGCAGTAGTAGGGAGTTACTAGAAATTTTGTGATGCAGCATATGACACAGTATGATTATGAAATCAAACTTTGTGAAATATTGAATGAGGACAAAGATGAGAGGTAGATCTTGGATTCAGAGATTACCCTTTTCTTCAAAGAGAATTCAACTTCAATTTGGACAATGTATTGAATATTCTCCACAATAATGTTGAATTCCATTGATGAATACATATTTTATTTGTGCTTTTTCTGATATTAGAAGATATTACTATTACACAGAAACACAGAAACTTTCACTATTGCTTTGGTATATGAAGAATATATAATTCTACAATATCTTTGGAATATATAATAAACAAATAATATCCTCCGTGGCATCTTGTATTGCATGCATGTTGCAGTCAGTTAAGTGATTTCAGAGATATGATTTCCTGTGAAATGTTGATAAGAAAAACCTACTTGCCAGTTTTCTAATGATTCTCTAATTGAAGATGCCTGTAAAACAAATTTTCATAAAAAATTTTTATAAATTGAGAATGTTGTTGAATAGTTCATTTCTTTTCAATTCCAATTTTTTTGGATATTAATATGATTATGATGCTTTTGCTATTACCTTCAGATAACCTGAATTGATCCATTAAAACCATATCATCTGGGTACTTCCCAGTACATATATCCTCTTTGTGTACTTACTATAATATATCTACTTCTCTCATTTTCATTCTAAAGACCTCTGTCTTATCCTGAACCACTCACTCTTAATCATCTCCTATATCCTTTGCTAAATCTTGCAATTTATGTCTTCAAAATAACTCTCATATAAATCCCCTTTTATTTATTCAAAAGCCTCTAGCATAATTTAGGTCATTATCACCTCTTACTAAAATTGTGCAATAACTAAGCTTTAATTGATTTCTCTGGCTAAAGACACTTTTTAAAAAAAAAATTCAATATTCACATTTCAAGTAAGATCTATGCTAAAAGTTAACATGTAAATTGATCTTTCTAAGGCATGAATTTGAACGTGTTCCACCTTTTGCTTTCAATAATATGTAGTGTTTCCCTATTACTTTTAGGATCAAATATAATGTACTTTGATATATAAAACTCTTCACAATCTAACTATTTCCTCTCTATTTAGTTCGTATGTTACTTCCTCTACATACTTTGAAACCTACTTACATTGGCCTATATGCTTCTTTTATCATGTTTACTCCATCTTTTATCTCTTATAATTTTTAATTGTCTATTCCCAATACATTTGTCCTTTCTCCTCTGCCTTTTAGTTTTTATGATCTCTATGAAGACTCACCTCCAATCTGTGAAGATTAAATTCAACTCTCCCTGATTGTGAAAATAAAATTAACTCCCCTGCCCATTTTTAGATATAATCATCAAAAGTGTAAACATCCCACTTAATCATTAAGTGGGGAGGTCTGTGACCCACATGTGCAATAATGGTCAACGAATTAGAATCAAACTGACTGCCCTGAGGGCTGTCCTAAGCAAAGCTTCAACTGTGATTGGTAGACGTAAAATTAGGGGAAGGCACAGGTAGTGAAACAAAAGAAAGTGTCTTTAAAAGGGAGTTACAACTTTCTGAGTGGAGTTCAACTTAGACTTTGTCTTTTTCTGTAGTTCTGAGTTTGAATTGGAAGCTAGTGAAGAATCTGCTGAGTGGACCTGAGACCCTGTTCCTGGTGAGACTGTCCTTGAATCTCTCCCTTTGGAGCTGACACTTGGTGATTGAAAAAGCTGACTCCTTTTCTGGATTTTCTGAAGAAACTAGCCTCAGGAGAGACTTATATCTTAAGAGAGACTTTCCCAGGTTCTCAGCTTTGCTGAGGCTTCTCCAGCTAAGGACTAACTCTCTCTGCCTGGGCAGAAACAGTGGCTGGGAATAAATTACTTCATACTTAGGCTAGATATCTTATCCTATCCTCTCTGATTTCCTACTTCATTCTTTCTATATTTTGAAAATAAATTTCTTTGGAATAAATTAAATTCCTTGTGACCCTATTTTAAATATAATCCAGTCCAAACTTTTTAATAATTAATCCCTTTTTTACCCTTACAAATCCCAGCTTCTATAAGAGAACTTTCTTAGTCTCTCTATCATTCATTTCCTTCCACTATGAGCCTTCCAAAATGACATTCCTTTTATTCTAATATATTTTGTACATCTCTAGTTCTTTATATATTACAGGTTCCTTGAGATCATTGACTTGTTTTTGTTTGAACATAGTGTTAAAAAATTTTTGCTATTTGCTTCATTTCCTCATTAAACTAAAGAGAGAATTGTAGCAGGAAGCTTCTAGTACCTTCCAGCTCAAAATTCTTGTACCATTTTAGGAAGAAAAACTGCTTCCATTATATCTGAAAGATTTTCTGAGTGAATTTATATTGTAAGATAATTATTCCTGCTTAATACATATTTCAATTCAGTGTTTTCTGACTGTTGGCCTTTTGAATTCTTTTGTCTACTTGTTATAGAGGTTGACTTAAATAAGCTAAATTTCCACTTTAAGTTATTCAAATATGAATCTATGTTCTTTCTCTTATGAGTATCCTATTTGTATTAATAATTTCTTATTTAAATATATCAAAATGGACTCATTTTAGCTGTATGTCATATAATTTTTCATTTTCCTTCTTTATTCCAGTCTTACACTGATGCTGATCTTTGCTCTAACAAGTTGGTGGTCCGATAGTTGATGTGAATAAATCCTGTATTAGTAGTACATTATTTCTTTTTTGTTAAAATATACAATTTCCATTTGTGTATATTGATCCCATCCTAGCACCAATTCTGGCTCTAAAGGAAGTTAAGGTTGATGTGCTAATAGGCTGCAGAGGTTCATTTCATATTTATCTTTATTTTATGGATTATATTGTTTAAGAATTACTCAGCAAGTATCCAGAATACTAGCAAAGAGTGCCATGAAATGAGTAAGGGGTTCCTAATTAAGCACATTTGTGTGTCCAATAAAATAAATAAAACTTTTTTTTTATTCATGCAAGAAACCACTAGAACTTATGATCCACTGACTGTCTATGAGCCATGGCCACCTCCACATGGAGGTGCTGGTAATGTGTTCTTCTAATCTCATCCAAAATAAGTATATTTTGCATTACTGAAGTGGTGTATGGTTTGTGTTCAGGAACGGAAATTTGACAACATGATTTGAGTAAGGAAGCAGAACACTATACTAGGGAAATTAAGAAGGATTTTCTAGGTGTGATGAATACTAAGGTAAGACAAGTCTTGATGGAATGTGAGCATTTATAAGAAGCAAACAATAGGAGTCATTGTATGCCAACTAAGGGGAAACATTTTTAAATAATAACAGAATAAAGAAGTGGAAAATCAGTTGGACCTTATTGAGCAAGGAAGAGTGAATGTGAAATAAATGTAAATGGAATGTAGCTGGAGCAGCCTGAAAAAAAGGCTCTTTTTGCTGAATCTACAAGTTTGTATTTCTTTAGAAAGATTTAAGTTACTTTCCTTTGTCAATTTATATTCTACCCAGTTACCAAATTGGTTTTCCTAAATCTAACCATATCACCTCCCTATATATTAACCTCTAGTGGTGTGATGATTAACCTATAGCACACATGCCAAAGACAGCAAACAGATACCTCTCTGTGGGCACATGAGCCATCATTGTCATTAGTTACTAGAAAGGCAGAGGGACCTAGACCGAGCTGCTCCCTTCTCCTCCATCACGCCTCTGCCAGGCAGCCCAATAGAAATGCTTAGTTTGTCTCCTGAGAGGAACACATAGGCCCCTCCCCTCCCTTTCTCCCCTCCTTTTCTCTTTCCCCATCTGGAGCATGACCCACAGTCTGGAGAAGGTATGGCAGGCATTCCCTAAAAGGATCACCATCACTGCTTTAGTTGTTCCTTTTACCTATTATTTGGATGAAATATAAGATCTCCATCCTCCCTTGCATCAAAACCTTTATCTTCTGTCAGGGAAACAATAGCAATTCCAAAGCAAAATTTTGGTAAGATCAGGCAATTAACATTAAATTATTTGACCAGAGTCACATAACTAGTGTTTGAGTCAAATTTGAACCCAGGATCTCTAATTTCCAGGCCTTATTCTTTATCCACTGAATCACCTAGATGCCCTGAGATCGTTTGTTTTTTTTTTTTTGAAAATTTTATTTAATTCTTCAATTTAGAACATTTTTCCTAGGTTACAAGAATCATATTCTTCCCTCCCCTCCCCCAACCCCTTCCTATAGCCAATGCACAATTTGACTGAGTTTTACATGTGTCCTTGATCAAAACCTATTTCCATGTTGTTGATGTTTGCATTGGGGGTCCTTTAGAGTATACATCTCCAATCATATCCCCATCGACCCCATGTGATCAAACAGCTGCTTTTCTTCTTTTTCTATTCCCATAGTTGTTCCTCTGAACAAGGACAGTATTCTTTCTCATAAATCCCTCTGAATTTTTCTGGATCACTGCATTGCTACTAATGGAGAAGTCCATTACATTAGATTGTACCACAGTGTATAGGTCTCTATATATAATGTTCTCCTGGTTCTGGTGTGTATGGGGTGCTGAGGGAGGAGTAATATCTTTGGGATGGAAGGCTTGTCGTGCCCTCTTAGGGCAGCTCTCCAGCCACTGACCCCCACCTGACACTCAGCTCTCACTTGTGGCTCCCAGTAGCTGCTAGCATGCGGCAGAGGCCACACCCCGGGCAACGGCTTCGACAGGCCGGCTAAACCTTGTGAGGGTAGCCATCGGGTCATTGACCCCTGGTGAACCAGGGCTTTGCTCACCCAGCATGTGAAGACTGCTTCGGCTGAACAGGCAAAATAAACCAATAAGAAGGTTCAACGGCTGAGATGGCGACAGAGCAAAGCACTGTGGAGTGCTCAGGGCATGTTGGAGCACAAAAGACAACACGGCCATCCAATGCAGCTGAGGAAGTCTCCAGGTGTAACGATTTTTCGTGCCAATGGACCCAGGCTTCCAACACCGAGAGAGTGGGACTGTCTCTGTGCATTGACTTTTCCACTTAAATCTTCATGCACAAGTGTCTTTGTTCACAAAAACACACAAAGACAATCATCATCCTCTGTTACTGAGAGACTACTACTACTACTACGACTACTACCTGGTTCTGCTCCTTTCACTCTGCATCAATTCCTAGAGGTCATTCCAGTTCACATGGAATTCCTCCACTTGCAATTGGAGGGCATCACTTCTTTTTCCAATTTTTGGCCACCACAAAGAGAGCAGCTATCCAAAGACCCCTCCCCTATCTATAATGCTGAGCCTCCAGTGGTGACTAGAATCTTTGGGTGGGCAAGGGTGTTTATACAGAGGGAGTACCTTGCTGGCACAGCTATGCCAGGCTCAGGGTGTTGAACACAGGCAGCTTAGAGGCAGCTGGAGGAGAAGCACAGAGAAGGCAGCCTAGTCATAGCCAAGATGCTCCATCTTGCTCCCCATCTTGCCCTCCCACACAAACACACCTTCTTGAGGTTTTGGCCTCAGTACACAATTAGCTTTTCAGATCAACTATACCCTGGCTCAATATTATCAATAGGGCAGATAAGAAGATTTCAGAGGGCAGGGAAACTCAAGCTCCAATACTCCTCCCCCACCTACTGATCTGAGAGCCTTGCTGACTAAGCTCTAAGGGCAAAGGCTGCAACAAACTACAGACAACAACCTCGACAACAGGGTGGGAAGCTCAGCTCCTTTTCAGTTTCTTTTGTCAGCTGTGGAAGATCCAACTAAACTGATCAATCAGAAGAACAGAGAGAAGCCTTTTCATTACAGAACCGCTCAAACCCACAGATCTAGCACATAATGAGAGGAACAATACTACAGGTAACTACAGGGGGTAAAAGAAGGGGAAAATATGAGTAAACAACAGAAAAAGAAAAAAAGAAATTACAATTGACAGCTTCTATCCAGGCAATGAACAAAGAGCAAATATAGCAGAGGAAGATCAAGGAACACCAAGCAAAAACATAGAAACTCCAGTGAATTGGACACAGGCTTTGGAAGAACTTAAAATTTAAAAAAAACAATTAAGATAGGCTGAATACAACTGGAAAAATAACTTAAAAAGCAAAATAAATCAGTGTCCTGAAATAGTGTCCCGAAAGCCAACATTAATCATCTTGAAAATGAGACAAAGGAGAAGAAAGATGAGGCAAAGAGGATGAAAGATAACCTCCAAAGAAAATCAGACCAGAAGGAGAAGGATGACCAAAAAACCAGGGATGAAATTTCGTCTTTAAAAACTAGACTCCAACAACTAGAAGCAAATGACTTCATAAGGCAGCAGGTAGCTATAAAACAAAATCAAAAGAATCAAAAAGTTGAGGAAAATATGAAACATCTCATCCTCAAAACACAAGATATAGAAAACAGGGCCTGAAGAGACAACTTAAGAATCATTGGACTCCTAGAAGATCGTGACAAAAGAAAAAGCCTGGACAACATTCTATAGGAAATTATTCAAGAAAACTGCCCCAACATTCTATAGCAAAGGGGAAAAGTGGAGCTTGCAAAAATCCACAGATCACCTCCTGTACTTAATCCTTAATTGACAACACCCAGGAATGTTATAGCCAAATTCAAGAACTACCAGACCAAGGAAAAAAATCTTACAAACTGCTAAGAAGAAATCATTCAGATACCATGGAACCACAGTTACCATAACACAGATTCTGGCTGTATCTACACTGAAAGACTGAAAGACATGGAATATGATATTCTGGAAAGCCAGGGAACTAGGTCTACAACTAAGAATCAACTACCCAGAAAAACTGACTATATTCGTACAGGAGAAGGTATGGTCATTTAATGAAATAGAAGTCTTCCAAACATTCATAAAGAAAAGACCAGACTTGAACAGAAAATGTGATGCCCAAACATAGAACTCAAAAGAATCACTGAAAGGGAATTAAGAAAGGGAAAACAACCAAAAAAAAATACCACTTTTTTTTAAAGGACCCAATATCCCTACAAGATTTTTTGTTTTGTATCCCTACAAGAAAAAAGGATATTGGTAACTCTTAAAAATTCTTATTATCAACAGGGTAGCTAGAAGAATTATATTTAGAAGGAACAGTGAAAAAATGTATATATATAACTAGAGGGAAAAAACAAAATTGGGTAAATTTACATGTCATAAAGAAGTGCATGGCAGGAGTTGGGGAGAACATCGATACATTGGAAGGGTAAAGAGGTTGGAGATAGGAAATACTTAATTGTTACATGCACTGAAATTGACTCAAAGAGGGAAGAAAATCAGATCCATTGGGGCAGAGAATTGATTTGTACCCTGAGATCCTTTTTAAAAGCATTTAAAATTATTTACAACTCAGCCTTTCCAATTAGAGCAGCATTTTTCCACATTTTTTCCCTCCACTCACTCTCCAAGTACACAAATCTACAGTCAGACTGGTCTAATTAATGTTACTTATAATATGCCATTACTCTAATCTTTGTGCCTTTGCACTGATTGTCTTCCATGCCTGTAATACTATCTCTTCTAACCTCTCTTTGCCTTTTTTCTTTAAGACAACTTACATGCTATCTGTTAGAGGAGGCTTTTTCTCTTAGCTGTGAAAAACTTCTTCCCTTTTAAAGTAAAATCCACTCGATTTTAGATGAATCCTTTAGTATCAATTTATCCATATGCTACTGTCTCTCATTAGAAGAATATCATCTTTAGAGTTTTAATTATTTTTATTGTTTTAATTTTTTTCTTTGTTTGCCAAGAATTTGTCACAGTCACTGGCCCATAGAAAGGGTTTAGTTTGTTAATAGATAATATCCAAGTTATCCCTCAGCTCAAGATTACACATTGAAAATCTTTAAGTATTATGATAAAGATCAGATGAGGCAGAGAGTAAGTAGGTTGCATTCAAATAACTTTATTATGGCTATAAATGAGCATACGGAACATACAAATATAATATTAAAAGTTAAATAGAGAAGATCAATTTGTCCTTGGGAAAAGAAAAACTCCCTACCCCCATCTAGACTTGTAAACATCTTCCCTTTCCTTGGATTCCATTTTATTCCAAATTTAAAGAGATTTACTCTAGCCTTAAATAGTGAGAGTAGTTCCCAATAAAATCACAGACATAGTGTAAGAATTGCCAAACATGTAGCCTGATCCTCAGCATGAGAAAAACATAGTTTCACAAATATTGTATGTTCTTCTAAGAAATTACTGTTGCAGGAATTCTATAAGAAACTTATCCAGGTAGTTCTATATTGACCTATTAGATTATCATGTATAGAAAATTCTGTTTAGAACCACTGAGGTAATCTGAACCCATTGTCTCTATCTTTTAAACCATTACTAACCATTGTCCTTGCAAAAGACTTACCTCATTTTCCCTATAAAGAATGTACTCCAAATCATTAAACTTTGTCACTGATCAGCAAGAGGATTCTGCATGTCTGTCTGTCAGTCTGTCAGTTTGAACCTCCTGTAATCCACCAAACATTTCTCTCATCCTGGCTCATCAATGCACTAGTAATTTGTAAAACTGGCCTTTACACTTTAGAACTATAGGTTCCACTGAGGATATATCTTCCAAATGTTTAATCTTATGAATGAAGAAATTGAGTCTCAGAAAGAAAAGGATGCTTGTCTCATCACACAAATCATAGGGCCATTGCTTTTGAACCTGTCTACTGATTTCAAATCTGACACTTTCTGAAATACCTTTCTGTATTTCCAATGCTTTCTTCTTATTCTTTTAATTGTTTTATGATTCCATAATAATATCATAACTTCATAATTATCCTTCTGCTACTAATAATGTCCAACTATAATCCAAGTCCCTCTCGTGTATATTTTCTTCTCCCATTTTTCTAACTCCTTATTTATTCTAAAAATTAATATGGATTTATTATTTACATCCAAATGATTCCAAAATGTATATGTAGATAATTTCTCTGTTGAATTCATATTCCGCATTAACAGATGCCTGCTGAAAATTTTTTATTCCCCATAGAGTTCTCAAAATCATTATGTACAAAATTGTTTTTCCATGAAATTAGTTCTTCCATCAAATTTCCTTAATCCATTGATAGCACCACCAACTTTATAATTACTCACATTCAAATAATTATATCATCATTATCCCTTTCCACTCTTCTCTGCCTTCTAGTCAGTTACTAGGTCTTGTTGATAATACTTTTACAACATTCCAGGTATCTATGTGCATCTCTAGTCATGTGTATTTCACTTTGGTTCAACACGTTTTGTCTACATTATTGTAATGATCTTCTAAATCTTCTTGTTTCCAATCTCTCTCCTCTTACACCACCTTTTGCAATCTACCAAAATGATATTACTAAGACAGATCTGATCACACTATTATCCTACTCAAATATATTTAATTATTTATTACTGCTTCTAGGATAAAACACAAAATTTCAGTCTATTTTTTAAAGTTCAACAGGTTGTTTCATAAATAGGGATGATCTTTTTTTTTTTTTTGGTGAAAAAGTCAAATTCTCAGAAAAATATAGTTGACAAAATTTTCTAAGTGTGACCAGAAGAACATTATCTTCTCATTAAGGGAAGAAATTAGTGACTCACTATTATGTCTTTAACCTGAAGCAGAATATGTCCACATCTCCTTAGTACTCTATTCTCTAATCCTCTCCAACTCTCTGGTTTTGTAGAGGTTTTTCTGGCCTTCTTTCAGATTTAATCAGTTCAGATCATTCCCAGCCCTCATCTTAACAAACTTGAAAGATCTAAAAGGTGAAGATACTCAATACAATGGGGGCTCATTAACATTGCCTTAACAAGCCTGAGTTTATGCAAGCTGCTGTCTAACATGCAGCTCTAATTTGAATCCACATGTTACAGTACAAAAATGAGGGTGCACCTGAATGCTAATGTCAATACATCCATATAAGTAGTCTCTATTTAATCAAATCATGAAAAATGAACCTTCTAACTTTTATTTGAATATGAAATCTCACTTTTAAAAACAAAAAGTAAACTCAAATTGAACAGCCTAATTCAAAGAAAGATGGAATGATTTCAGGGCAGGAAAACTATTCTTTTTTTTTTCGCTTTTTTCTCATTGCCTGGCAAAATGGGATAGATTGTTTCTTCAAGAGACTTTTAATTTTTTTAATGACTGGATGATTGATGTGTACATGCATGTATCTATGAATGAATAAAGCATAATTTCTTCTTTGTGTTTTAAAAGATATTTTGAATTGAAAATTCTAATAGGATTGGAATTAGTGAAATACAGGAAAGCAAAAATTTAATGTAAGTAAAATGATCCATTTTATACCCTGAAATGCTCTCCATCTCTTGTTGGTAAAACGTTCTTCTATGTGTATCTCTGACACATAAACTATTACATATTTCCCTAATTTGCCCATGGTGAGGCCCTTTATGTCTAAATAATAGAATTCACTATACTCATCACTTCTTGTTTTGGGGTGAGTACATCCCAATCACATTCACAGTTATGATTACTATTATTTCTCTCCATTCTATTTTACCATGTTCCTCTTCTCATTTCATCTTTTCTATTAAAAAATGTTTTGCTTCTGACTACATTCCCCCCTCAATTTGTCCTCCTTTCTATCAGCCTCCCTACACCCCTCTTACTTCCTTGTGAAATAATACATATTTCTATATCCAAGTGAATGTGCATGTTATTCCCTCTTTAAACTAGTTTTGAAAAGAAAGTTTCTAGTAATTTTTCCATCCTCCATCTTCCCTTCCACTAGAAACTTTTGTATCTCCTTTACGTGAGATAATTTCCACATTCTAAATCTCCCTTTCATTTTCTCTCCAGGCAGTTCTTATTCTTGGCCTTTAATTTTGCTTTTTTTTTTGCACATCATGACATCATAGTCAATTCACATTCATGTCTTCTGCCTATATTCATTTTAACTGCCCCAATAATGATCAATTTCTTAGGAGTTACATGTATCATCTCCCAAGTATGAATATAAGCAGTTAAACTTAGCTGAATACCTTTTGGTTTCTCTTTCCTGTTTACCTTTTTATTTTTATTGAATCTTATATTTGAAAGCTAAATTTTATGTTCAACTCTGATCCTTTTCTAAGGAATCCTTGAATGTCCTCTATTTCACTAAATGTCCATTTCCTCTAGAAAGATAGGTGACACCTCATTGTAATCCTAGTTCTTTGACTTTCAGAATATTGTAGTATAAGCTTTCTTATCATTTAAAGTAGAAGCTGCTAAATCATCTGTTATCCTCATTATTATATCTTCTTATCTTCATCCATGATATTTGAATTGTCTCTTTCTGGCTTTTTGCAGTAATTTTCTTTGACCTGAGAGCTCTGGAATTTAGGTAATATTCATTGGTATTTTCATTATGGGATCTCTTCCAGGAAGTGAGTAGCATATTTTTTCAATTCCTATTTTACCTCTTGATTCTAGGATATCAGGACAGTTTTATTTAACAATTTCTTGAAATATTACATCTATACTCTTTCATAAATCTTGACTTTCAGATAGCCCAACAATTATTTTTTTCTACATTATGTCAATAAATTATATTACAATTCTTAATATTTGTTTTCTGACATTTTGCAAATATTTCCTCTTTCCCTCTCATTTCTTCCCAATACCCAAGGATACAGTTAAAATGATAGAGGTTGTACACATATTATAATATAATGTAAAATTCCATCTTTGTCATTTTGTGAAACAAAACATATACTCTTTAGAGTAGAGGAAAATTCAGTGAGGAAATAAAATGAAGAATGGTAGGTTTTAACCTACATTCATAATTGATTTGCTACTTCTATCACAATGTATACCTTTTTTAGTCATGAATCATTTGTAGTTGTCCTGGGTCCTTACTCTTTTGATAATAGCTTTCACAGTCCATTAACATATACTGTTGTGATTAATGCATATGATATTCTCCTGATTCTGTTCATTTCACTTTGCATCACTTCATATAAAACTTTATAGTGTGAATTTCAAAACTACTCAACCCTGTTCAAACCATTCTTTAGAGGATGAGATTTGACTATTTCCTGATCAATAACAATAGAGTTACTTGGAATGACAGAATCAGGTCTTGGAAACTACAATCTCCACCCTACTCAGGGTAACAGGATTTAGGAAGGGCTGCAGCAAAGCTCAAGATTTAATTATTTGAGAATATGGCCTTCAACAGACATGTGCAAAGGGGACAGACCTCTGGGTGGTCCTGGGTGAAGCTAGAGCCACCATTGGCACAGGTGAGACACAGGAAGTGAGTTAGAGGACAGCTGAGGAGTCTGGGGACTTCCTGTGTGGGGGAAAGGAGGTTGTTGGAGCCTGGTGCTTGGAGTGGAGGCCCTCAGACTGTTTCTCCATTTTGGTCACCTGAGTGATAGGGACTGATCTCTTTTCTTTGCCTTGGCTATCCAAGGCCTTGGGCCTTCTTATCTGAGAGTCAAAATCATGGGGTTTAAATTTTCTTTTTGTTGTTATTTCTCATGCTGTCTAGGGATCTTGGATCTCTTGGTTATTTTAATTTCTTTATTGCAGCGTCCTCAGCAACATTTTGACTTTCAACACTCTTAGCCCTGTAATTTATTTATTATTAATCACTCTTAAAGTATTGCTCTACTATCTATTTTTCAGGTCAGGTATTTCTTCAATGAGATGTTTCGTATTTTCTTGTACTTTTTTGCTTTCTTTTGATTTAGTTTTACTGTTTCTTTAGGTCTTCTAGGAATTATATTTAGGTCTGATATCAATTCACATTTTCCTTTGGACTTTGCATATGGCCATTTTGATATTATTGTCTGTTCCTTAGGGTGTTTTAATCTTTTTTATAGACATTTTCTACAGTCATCTTCCTTTGAATTATTTATTTTTTGCTTATTTTCAAGTCTATTTCTTTATTTTCAACTTTATGTTAAATTTGGATTCTGCTAGGTTGGAAAGGACACTGTTCCAAACTACAGATTTTTTTTCCTTTGTTTTTGCTAATGTTTTCAGAGCTAATTACAGGCACCTGAGAGTTTTTAGTTCTTTCAAGATGAAATGTTCTGAGAATTTCTTGACATGTGCTATCATCTGTGTATGTGATGACAAGCAACATTTTTTGCCCTGGAACTATAATGAGAGTGACCTTTCCCCTTCAGCCTCATGCTGTAGAGGATTAGTGTTCCTCCTCACCCTGGGACTAGTTTCAGGTATGGGCAATACAACAGAGACCTGCACGTTATGCTAGCAAAGTATCCCCTTTAATCTCCTTCTAACCAATTGACCACCATCTTACCATTTATTGTATAAGATCTCTGGAAACTATAGCTCTTGATCTGGTTGGCCAAAAGCCTATCTTAATTTGCTGGCATACTGCCTTTGCTGGATTGGATTTTTACTCCAGTGAGATAGTTTTCCTACTTATCTTCTAAGATTCTTGGGATATAAAAGTATTTTATTCCATCATTGAGTTGTTTCAAACTTTCTAGAATTCATTTTGAGGTTTTATTTTAAAGTTGTATGGAGGAAGCCCCTGTCTTATGGCCTCTAATTGGGAAATTATTGTATCTGATGTGCTGTTAGAAAAAACATTTTGAAAAAATCTGAATAATTTTAGAATATGAATTGTACTGTAAAAATGATGTAATAAAATATATATATTTCAGTATCATGAAATATTTAGTGTGCTATGTTTTATATTGAAACAGATGATAATTTTTTAAATGTTGTGTTTGGGAGGGGGAAATTGCACAGATCTTTTAAGATGACCTTATTTGAGAGATCCATGAAGGCTTTTTTTTTTTTCCCCCAAGAAGGATTATATAATCTTACCAGTCCTGTTGACCTCAGATTGCAAAGTAAGTTTACTAAAAAATTTTGGGTGGTTTCAAGAAGTAACTTCAATACATTAGTGAATCAATTATCAGGTATTCACTCTACCTATGAAAGCCCTAAATGTGTTTAGTTTAATTGATTAAGAAAGGATTAATCAGATTCTACTTTTAGGGAAATGTGAAGAAGAATATTAAAGCCTAAGCTTATATTATTGAAATTTTGCTATTTTTGGTAAAAGTTCTTGAGAGTATAATTTTATATTTTTTGAATTTTAATTAGAGAGATGGTTATCTGAATTGTCATGTAGCCAATGGAAAATTACATGAGCAATTGTTTGAGAATGGTTAGAGTTCTATTGGAAAATCAAATTTAGGATACTATATTAAATTGTGTTAAGTAAAATAATGCTAGAAGATATTAGAAGAATTATCTAGTATTCTCTACAAATGGAAATTGAATGAACCACACTGATTCTGTCATGTGATTCAGTCTTTTATCAAGCTCAGTTACCTTTCTATTCAATCTCTAGTTCAGTTTTTCTCTAGGAATAAACTTGAATTATGAGAAAACTTTATTGCATTGTTTGAATCTTTATCTTCTTGGCTAGGGAGCTAGACTACCTCTGTCTGTTGCTTAGTCACTCTTGATAAAGGACCTAGATTATGTTGTCAAGAAACCCAGTCAGAGTCAAAGTTTCCTCACAACTTTACCTCTCAAACATGCCTTATCTGAAAACTAACTCTGTACTGTTCAATCAGTTATTGTTTCTTTTGTTTGGAAACTCAAATCTTTGTTTCTTTATTTATGTCAGACTTCAGCTTTCACAGTTCCAATCTCATCTCTGATACAATTATGTCACTCTGGAGAAGTCATTTAATCATTCCAAATCTTGGTTTTCTTAACTGAAAAGTATGAAGATTGGATTCAGTGATCCCAAGCAAAGATCTCTTTTGAATCTAAATCCATGACCCTTTCATGTCTCGAGACTTGCATCCTAGCAATAACGTTAACTTGCTGTGTTAACTTGGGGAACTTATTTACTACAGTCATTTATTACTTTTCCTCACCAAAAATAATAATTAATCAAATTATAGAACTATAGAAAATTTTTAAAAGATTGGATGTGAAACATTGTGAAAATTACAACCTTTTATTCAAGGAAAACAACTAATAAATTGAACTGTGACTAAAAGTGATGAGTCCAAATCTATTTGATAAAAATTCCAGATATGATCATTTTTGTAGAGGATTTCAAAGAGCAACTACCTCTGGGATTGGATCATAGATAGTGAAACTATTGATTGCGTTTCAGACAGAGAATTCTATTGCCTCCTGAATCTTGATTATAGAGAATTTTCCTCTCCTCACCTTGTTCTATCAATGCAATTGGTTGTCTCTTTTTTTTCCAGCACATCTTTTTCTTTTCCCCTTGAAAATTATTATGAAATGTAATATGGATGAAGGAGGTAAAATAACTAGGAATGGTTAAGGAAATTATGTATTTAGGAGAACAGCATAATGGAAGAAGTGATTATATAGACCTAGATTGGAGATACTCTGAATATGAGTTTCCTCAGATTAACAGAGGGTAGCAACTAGGGTAATAGGAAGTGATCTGTAGAAGTACATGGCTAAAACAGAAACTAGAATGGTCACCACACTTGAAAGAAAGTTTTCAAAGTCTTAAATCAAAAACTGAAGCATTTGATGTTCAACCCTTACAGAGAGAGAAGGTAATTTTCTGATGGATGATACTCCTTGGAGAAAAGATAAGAAAATATATAAAGTTTCTCTGTAGTGTTCTACTCAGAGAATGATGCCAATTAGGAACTCATAGAGAATACTTCTGACAAAAAGAGAACAGCAATTTCAGCAGCTCTACTGCTATATCTATTTTAGAGAGGAGTTTTAATGACAACGTGGCATTATAAGTCTTGTAGATTCTATGTAGGGTTCTATAGAAGAGAAATATTTCACCATAATCTCAGGATGTTCAAAGCACTTGAAAGGTCATTCCATATTTTTAAATTTTTCTTTGTTTCTAATGAGGAACAATGGGAAACCTGATGAACTATTGTAATGCTTTATATTTTTATGTAATCTAATTTTTAATTTACATTTACATTTCTGTGGAATAACATAAAGGTTATCCTATACATATATCACTTAGTATTTGTTTTGCTATTGTAAAAATGGAGATTTGAACCTGGGACTCCATTTCCCAGAAGTCCTTGCTCACTTCCCAAAATGCATTGTAACCTCACCTGGGCAGAGAGCGAGATGGGGTATTTAACCTGGCTGTAAAGGCTACTGGGCCTCTTTTTCCTACTTCCACTTCAGAGCACATGCTTCTCTCCACCTAGCAGGCAAGATGTAAGTGGTCATGAATAGGCTCTCTGGGCCTAGCACAAGCCTTTCTTACTTGTATTTTCCTAAATTCCTTATCTTAAATAAACCTCTAAAAATATAATACTCCTTGCAGAGAGAAACTAATTCTACCTGCCTCAGTTTCCCCCCAAATTTTAACTGGTACACTTTTAAAGGACATGAGGATACATTTTAGCTATATCTGGGGAAAATGAGCTTTATGTTGAGTATATCTTGAAATAACTTCAGAAGTGAGCAATGGTCTAAAGAAAGAAATCAAACCTCATGGGTCAGGGTCCCAAGATTGGATTCAGTCAAGAATTTGTGATTTCAGAGTCACATTGGCCCTGTGTTAATGGTTACAATTATAAAATATATGGCATTATTTTGTAAAATATGAATAAAGTGTATTAAATCTTACCTCTGATAATCATTAAATTTATGAACTAAATTCCTCTGGGTCATAGTTACTTTACCAATAAAATGGTTGAGATTATCTCTATTGTCTCAGATGAAAATTCAATGCCCTGATTATCTTAAAACTAAAGTCAATCATCTTGTTGCAGTTCGTTAATGAGATCTCCAAATATGTCATTTGTAATGTCAAATCAAGAAATATTGACTCACAGACTATCAATAGAGACTATTGTTCTCTTCCTTGCATAATCTATTTATTCCATTAAAATCAGGAATGTAGGCACACAGTAATTATCAGAGGATTATTTATCCTTTCCTTCTGCTGCATTAAAATGAATAAACAATGTTGAGATTTAAGTGTTCACTATCTCTTTCCCTTTAGAAAGCTTCCTCTTTCAAAAAATTGTGGCTATGATATTCTCATAGATAGATAGATAGATAGATAACACTTATTTCAAGAGTTTCAATGTGATAATAAAAGCTATTTGTCTGACTTGAATATCACTTCCACACAGTGAAAAATAATGGCATTTTACTTTATTTCCCTTCTTATCAGTGTACCAAAAAAAATGGTTTGGGAGTAAAGCTAAAATTTAGCCTGGTACAAGAAAGAGTTAATTATATGCAGTTATATCAAAGTGTGAAATCCCTGAACAAGACCCTGAAGACTATAACAGCACTTGTTACACTGGCATCTAAAGGTCACTGTATTCTTTGTGAAAGTCTTTTGATGACAGCTGTCATTACAACTTCACTACAAAGCAAGCTTCAGTTATAAAAGCACTCATGGGGAATGGTAGGCATTTCAGAACTAAGGGCTTACTGCTGGTGCTATTTTTTACATGTCAAGTCTGCTTACAAACTGAGCAGTAAGCAAGATAAATGAAGTGTGTGCTTAAACTGGACTGACAGTCTCTGTTTTCCCTTTAGTTAAACGTTTGATAATGAATTAATTCAGATTCTGAGGTCATTTATTATAAGCATGGGCATCACAAGAATTCTAATATTCATAGAAAACAGACTTGATCTATTACTTCATCAGGCACATTGAAAACATATTTTGTTTGTTTATGATCTTTCTTGTATCCAGAGATACAAGCCTATTTAGTTTCGGTAGCATGCTACATGAGATATTTCAGGTGTATTTTGTATCTGTGACAAGAGTATATGTTTACTGATGACGAGTACTCTACTTTCATATATTTTCGACATAGATTCTTCCATTTTTTTACAGTGTCAGTGTTCCATTGGCAAAATAAAACACAAATATCATCGATTTTAGAACTAGAAGCATTAGAGATTTTCTAGGCCTACAATCTCCTTTAACAAATGGAGAGACAGAGACTGAAAGGAGTGAATTTTAGTTATACAATGTCACAGTTGGATAATGGCAGAGCCTAGGATTTCTTATTGCTAGTCCAGTAAATAAAAACTTAGGTGTTCATTTAAATTTTGTTGATTACTTTTATTTTTAAACTTTCATTTTGAAATATGATTTCCCACTCTCTCTTTTAGAGAACAATCCCTTTTAACAAAGAACAAAAAAGAAAGAAAGCCATGGTTCAGCAAAAATAATGAGTCAATTTTATCAGTATATACAATCTTCTTCATCTGTAGTCCACTTCTGCAAAGAATAAGAACTAGGTTTCTTCTCTCGTTTCTTTGTTGAGATCAAAATAGATTTTTTTTTTCTTGGTTGTTGTTTGTTTGTTTTAATTTTGTTATGCAACGAGTTCCCCTATGTCTCCCAGACTAGAAGTGTGGCAGTACCTCAATAGCACCACTGATTGACATAGAAAATTTGACCTATTGCTCCTCTTCTGATCTGTATTATTTTGTTCTTTGTACATATCCTGGAAACCAGAACTATACACAGTGGTGTGACTTTAGGCTTATAGGAGCTCTGAACTCCTGAGCTCAAGCAAAACAACACCCTTAGCCTCTCTAGTATCAAGGATTTATAATCAGTCATCAGATCTGGTTCACAACTATAGTTTTTAATACTATTTTTTCTATTTGGATGAAAAAGCTTGTCAGTCTTTGGCACTGATAATACTACGAAACTCATACAAATGTATAATGGTTATAGGAAATGTTAATGTAGATCATATATTTAATTGAATTTAAACATATAATTGTGTCTATCTATTTTTGGAGAAAGAGAAAATACTCTTTTGTAGAGAGGCATTTATACACTATTTGGAACACTAAACAAATATGGACTCAAAATTTGCATTCAATTCCAGAGGTGTGATTCATTTTTATTTCCAGAAAAGTGGAAAAATAGTAACTTATTTCTAATCGAAGTCTAGAATTAACATGTCAGCAGTGACTACTTTCCCCCACATGTTTATTGGAAGTCTTTGCCAATGTTCAATCCTGCTTTCATCTTTGACAGTTTGAACAGCTTTCAAATAATTGAATATGCTCTTCATCAGAAACCTTAGCTATGGGAATTCTGACTGCAAGGCAATCCTAGATGCCTGAAGCATGGGGCTTAGTCAAAGATTAAGTGTGGTGATGAGACCCAAACCACCATCTTCCTGAACTAAGAATTCTTCTTAGGAATTTTGCTAGACTTTTTCAATTGTAGCTACCTCTTCCCTTAGACAATATCGGAAAGAGTCAATTTCTATAGGGGTGAGGACTTCTCCGAGCACGTTCAGTCAGGTCTAGGATGACTACAGCAGGAGATCAAAGAATAGCTAAGCTTGTGGAATTTCTTCAAAGCAGCTCACCAGTAGGGAACCTGTAGACAATAAGTCAAGACCCTGTTCAGAGAAGCGCCTGAGCATTCACTTGAGGCAGGAAAAAATATACCCTTTAACATTCTCATATCCAAAATAGTTCTAGGCACATTCATTGAGTTTAAAACTTCCCGTTTCTTTTAAATAAATTATCAAAACCAAATGTGTCTGAGAAATTAATAAACAGCTATATTTTGAAGTAAGATTAAAATTCTTTGCACTTTAAAAGAATATGTTATGTGTTTGGCCAGCTGTACACAAGTTTGGATGACAGCCTCTAATACCAAGCTCAGTGGGTATGCTGGACTGACATTTGTCCTATTGAATCATATTAGCAAGTTATTTTTTTTCTCCCATCCATACCCCCTGAGGGTTGGAGATAGAAGACAGAGGCAAGCATTGGAAAAAAAATCTAAGCATATTGTGAAATATATAGCTATATTAGACCTCCAATGTTTTTCAACTATTATGCCTTCAACCAGAAGGAGAAAAATACAACAGAGCAAGGGCAAAGAACATTTCTAGGGGAAAAAAACAGAATATAATAGATGGTGGACTGGAGGAAGAGGTGTGCTATGTTTGATTTGGTCTCAAGTACACATTGAAGTTTTCCTCCAACAAATAAATGTTCTATTGCTCTCTTGTGAAATTGATACCATTGGCCTTCTAGTACAATTTCAAGGTGAAAAATATTAATTAGTCTTCAGGGAAACACATTGAAATGAAACAGTTCTATGCTTCCTTGGATTGATCTAGAACTACTATCTAAGGAGAAAATAAGGCTTTGGATTGGGGAGTGGCTGGGCAATTTGTGCTATGTTATTGTAATCAAATACTACTGTGCCATAAGAAATGACAAACAAGTTTATCACCAAAATAACCCAGAAAGCCTTATGATGCAACACAAGGTAAGCAAAACCAGGAAAATGTTGTATACAGTAACAATAATCATATATGATGATCAACTATAAATTACTTAATTATTATCAACAATGCAAGGATCCAGGACGACTGAAAGGAACTCAAATGGAAAAAGGTCATCCACCAGTACAGAAGATGGAGTCTGAAAGCAGATTAAAGCATGCCACATTTCACTATAATTTCTTCACTGATTTTTCTCTAGTGTAAGCAATATGTGTCTTCTTTCACAACATGAGGAACACAGAATTATTTATTGTATGATAAAACACATACAACTTATATCATATTTCCTACTGTTTTAAGAAGGGGGATATATGAGAGGGAGAGATCGTGGATTACAAAATGTCACAATGGTAAAAATTGTTTCAACATATAAGCTGGAGAAAAAATTGAAATTCAGAAATAAATTTCCAACTCAAAGGTCTCTTTAACCAGTGCATTGAAGTTATTTTATTAATGCTGCCATTATATGCTTTGATATGATTTACACATCTGTAAATTAATGTGTACTGACAGAAGCATCTTATTCAGTTAACAGCAGGCAATCATGATTAGTGAGAAGTGGAATGTTAGGAAAGAAATATTGTTCAGGTGAGAAAATGAATAGAAATGAAATGAAAATATTTTCCTATAGAAGGAAAATATTTGTCAACAGCAACAAAAATGCTTGAGTTAAAATGAGCTGAATGCTGCAAAAATTAATATTCTTCATTGTACATATTATTAATACATTTACACCTTGTTGGAAACTTTGTCTTCTTAAGACTTCAGCCTCTTCCGTACAAGAAACTATTTTTTTCTAAAACTGATAATGTTCTGTGGACAAAATTACAAATTAATCCAGTCACCCAGATTCAGAACCTTATACTTATTCTTTTTTTTAATTTTTTTTTTATAAAAACCCTTACCTTCCATCTTGGAGTCAATACTGTGTATTGATTCCAAGGCAGAAGAGTGGTAAGGGCTAGGCAATGGGGGTCAAGTGACTTGCCCAGGGTCACACAGCTGGGAAGTGTCTGAGGCCAGATTTGAACCTAGGACCTCCTGTCTCTAGGCCTGGCTCTCAATCCACTGAGCCACCCAGTTGCCCCTTCCTTATACTTATTCTTGACTTTTCCCTTCCCATGACATTTTATAGCATCTCATTGCAAAATCCTTTCAATTTGAAATCCCTAATACTTCTAGATATTTCTCAAACATATTCTATTCTCTCTTCTTACAAAGCCTTGAAAATATATATGTTATTCTTAACTTCCACATAAACTATTTTAAAGTTTCCTTACTAGATGCCTTGATTTAGTTTACTTTTATTATATTCCTTATTCATAAAGATGATTATTTTTTCCTAAATCATAGCTCTGATCATGTCATCTTCCTCCATAAAGTATTATCAATGGCTTCCTATTTCATCTAAGATAAAATGTAAACTACTAAATTTGAATTTAATGACCTTTATAATCTGTCACAATTTCCTTATTTCATAATATCTAAACAGTCTAATCAAACTGGCCAACTACTTCCATATATTTCTGGTTTCTATGTTGGTCCATATATTTACTAGTTCTGTGATTTTGCCAATATCATTCCAAAGGCCTTTTCCTCCTATCTCTTCCTTTTATAATTCCTAGCCTCAAATAGCAACTTAAGTATAATTTTCTCCAAAATAGATTGTTCCTTATATCCCAGTAAATTTCACTTTTTTATTCATAATGTGACTTTATATTATTTAATGCATATAATTGTACATCTCTATCTATCCCATATTTATTTATATACTTTATGATATTCATATAAGCCTTGTAAGGGGCAGGAATGTAAAGGGTTGGACTAGATTATTTAAGAGTATGGCCACCAGGAATTTAATCAATTCCAAATGATTTTTTAGCAGTTTATTTATAAAAATATAGAAAGAGTTGAAAGTAAGAAAATTGGAGAGAGGATACAGTAAGATATCTAACGTAACACACTAAGTTGCTCTGGCCCCTGGCTCAACCCAGGCAGGGATAATAATTTCTCAGCCAGAAGAGCCTCAGCTTTCAGCCAAGGACCCAGGGATGAATAAAGCAAGGGCTTCAGCCACAAAGCCTCTCTCAAGAGGGGAGGCCTCTCCTGAGGCTAGTCCTTTCAGAAAATCAGGGAAGGAAGTCAGTCTTTTTTCACTCACCCATGTGGTAATTCAAAGGTAGAGATTTAAGAACAGTCTCACCAAGTCCAAGGTCTCAGGTTCTTCATCAGTCTCCAAATTGAACTTGGAACTCTGAAGAACTCAGAACTGTCTCACTGGAAGTTGTAATTCCTTTTAAAGATACCTCTTTGCATCACTTCCTGTGCCTTCCTTCCACTTTTACATGAATCAATTACAGCTAAAGATTTGCTTAAAACTGACAAGGGGGCAGTCAGTGGGTTCTAATTCAACACCCACTATTGCACACATGGGTCACAGACCTCCCCCACTTAAGGATTAAGTGGGATGTGTACACTTTTAGTGATAAAATCTAAAAATGGGCAGGGAAGAGTTAATCCCATCTTCATAGTCTAATAAAATATAAGCTTCTTGAGTGCAACAATTATTCAGTTTTTCTTTTTGTGTGTAACTAATTTTATCCTAATACTTTGCACTTGGAAAGAAATGATCTTTACATGTCAATATAGTTTTAAATAATCATTTTCTGATGTTTGTTACCCATATTCTTTTTCTTCTTCCTTCTCCTGGCCCGTCCCTGAAACATCAATTAAATATAGATTACACATATACTCTCATGCTATGCATGTTTCCCTATTCATTATGTTGTGAAGACATAATGCTTATACAAGAAAAAAAAATTCAAGGAGGAGATCTAGTGAAAAATAGTATGTTTCAATCTGTATTTATACACCATGATGATTCCTTCTATGGCAACGGATACCTTTTTTCATCCTGAGTATCTTGGAGATGTCATAGATCCTCGCATTGCTGATAATAGTTGTCATTCCCAGGTCATCATAATACATTATTGCTGTCATTATGTATAACATTCTTGTGGTTCTGTTCACTTTACTTTGTATCACTTCATATCAGTTTTTCCAGATTTTAATGATTTTTCTTTTTGTCATTTCTTAGAAATTAATAATTTTAATGAATAGATGATAGATTAATCTATAGATAGGTAAACAGACTGACAAGTACTATACTCCAGGCAGTAATTATTTCTTGAATTAAATTACCGAAGTAATATGCTTACTGAGTATTCCCAGGTTTTAAACTATTATCTTTTTTACAGGAAGCTAAAACAAGGGAGAAAGGAATAAAATGAAAAAAATATTATAATTCACAATATTCATAACATGGATTAAAAACAAAAATATATTAAGACTGTACAACTAGATACAAATTTGAATTCGTAGTATGTCAGAGAATTTCTATAATTTTTTGAGAATCTATAGCTGTTGCCACATTCAGTTATTGTGTAAAACTATTACGTGTATTTTGTATTACCCCCATTATATGAACATTTACTCATATCAGTCTGTTCAATTTCCTAAAAGATCCTTTTAGGATTCTTAGATAGTGAGATCAGCAGCCCTTAGTGCCAAATGAAAAGACAGGTGAAGTAAACCAAGTGTTATTTGCCTCTGTATTACATACAAAGAAGAGTGTATGGGGTTTTGCAGGGGAAGCTAGTACCTCTGGTGTGAGAGTTTGCCAAGCCCTTTTTAGAATTGCTTTCTTCCTTTGGTGTCCAACTGCCACCCAACTCTCATCTGTTTCTCAAAAAAACTGTAGCAATTACAGTGTCCACACCCCTATAAACTGTCTCAGCAGGCAAGCTAAAACCAAGATGAGGGAAAGCAACAAATCTGCAGCCCATCTGTGAGTTAGGAGTGGATTTTCTCCTCCAAGCTAAGTGAGGACTTCTCCTGGCTGAAGAGATAAATGAGAAAAATTTTTCCAAAATCTAGAAGGAGGCTGAAGCAGGCACTGTGGAGTACTTAAGAGCTTGGTTAAACACTTAAGAAACCAAGATCACCCACTGCATTCTGAACCATACCAGTTATCTTTACTTTTGTCTTGCTACTAAGCTTCAACGATTCTTGAAGACAGGTTGAGTTTGATGAAGTTTTGCAATTCTATCTCCTTAAGCCCAATTTTTGCATGGCAAGTGATGTCAATTTGGTCTTCTTGAAGTATGAAGAACAATAACTAATAAATCAAAAATGTATTGTTATCAGTATATACTTAGAAAAGAGATAACTGTGTAACAATTGATCAGTAGCTGACCTTGAAGTTAGGAAGACCTAAATTCAAATTCTTACTCTGAAACATACTGGCTGTGTCACCTGGAGAAAGTCACTGGACACTTTGAGGTAATAATGAACTCTTTAATAGTGTTTTAGAGCAATTGTTGTTCTGCATTGGGAGAATTGAATTCTTCACTAAAATTTCATTTCATAATTGAAAGCAAAGATAAATGTAATTTAATATATCTATATCTTTCCCTCTATCTCTTCATATATATTCATTCAATGGAAATGCATACATATATGTATTATATCTATATATAAATGTTTGAATTTTTCCTTAGAATTAGGAAGTTTGAGGATTTAGCTTTCATTACTAGGCTCTATCATATCACACTTAAAATATTTTACACATCACCCAAAGAATTTTTTTTTGTTTAAAAACATACTATAGTTGAAGGTCAAACTTAATTGGGGGAAATAAGTTTGTTGTTCTTTAAGAGTAATATTAATGTTTAACTGTCCTCTTCTTTTAATGATGACTCACTGGCAACTATAAAGCCATCTAGAGTATCAGATGAGTAATAAGATTACCTAATCATACCCATAAAGGAAGTTCTCCAAGTGGGACACTCTCTAATAGAACTTATAATTCTCCGCTTATTTTTCCCTTTGGAGCTTTGATGCATTTTTAAAATTTGCCGTTAAGAGTGGACTGTAGTTTTTCATTCTGTCATTAGAATTACAGTAAGTGAAACATAGACTTTGGCTATGTTACCCATGGGACTTTTGGCTTTTGAAAAAGAAGAAAACATATCAAACAAAAATTTCTGTGTTTTCTTTTGAGATACCATTTAGGTTTTATATATTGAGCTCCCTCAATAGTGAGGAAAATTATCAAACCAGTTTCTCAGTTAAGCAAGAACTAGAGAAAAAATAACACAGCTTTATTTAAAACTTGAAAAATTTGGTATATTTTCTTCTTTTAATGAGTTAAGAAGATTAAACATTTTATTCATCACCTCTTCATGTTTGCCATGAAAAATGCATTCCAATAAGAAATAATAGCAAAAGTCTATCTTTACGTATTTCCTCTTTTGAAATAGGTAATTCTTACACAAGATATGTAGTTCATGGGTCCACAAGTTTAATTTCTCAACGAATTTGAATTTACAGTATTGCTCATAACATATATTTCATATTAATATCTTAAATTAAATGTGATTTCATTGCTCTTGATCACTAATTTCAATCCTGCCTATACTTCCAGACCTCATTTGGACTTTTCTTAGCAAAGATAAAGAAATGGTATCTTCACCCCAGAAAACTCCAAATGGGCTCACAAAGGATTGGACATGGCTGAAATAACTGAACAATAAATTCATGAGGTGTAAGAGCTTGATGCACAAGCAATAATCGTTCTGCTCATCTTGCTTTTTACCAAGTTCCCATAAGGAATGAAAGAGAATCTATCTATCTATCTATCTATCTATCTATCTATCTATCTATCTATGCTTCCACCTATCTATTAATATTGATATAGATATGTTATAGAAATATGTACATATGAACACATATCTATATATACATAGCTACTTTTCTTGCAATAAAAATGTCTTTTTTTAAAAAATCATTTAAAATATTTTTCTGTGTTTCCATATTGTATTTTCTGTTCCTCCCCTCTTCCCTCCCTGCTCCTGGTTCCAATAAGTATGTCTACTGCATTATACAAATTAAACTAAGTGTCCTAAAACATTATTACATGTTTGTACCCAAAGAATTAATAAAAATCATAGACTATCATCACTGGATGTCTGGCTACCTGGTGATTTTAATTTTTTTTTAAATCTTTTAGTCATGATAAAGTCACTGAACTGTCTACAAATGCATTCCTTTTAGTATTAGATAGATTGACTTTGATGCAAGAAATTGCTTTTAACAAACATTTGGGTGAAAAGTACCAGTGACAAAAATAAAACAAATTACATATAACTTTTAAACACTATACTTTGTTAATAGAAAATAAGACTATATACTTAATCATTGAAAATATTGTACTAGTATTGACCTTTGGACATTAATTTGAATATTGTTAATGTTATTCTTTTCCCTTCCTGTTAATGTTGACTTTCATTATGTTGTTAAAATCTGTCACTTTAAACTATTTTCTTTTTTTAATTTTTTGCTTATTGTGAATATGCATTATCCTCTAGAAGCTCCATATTTTTCACTCTTTTAAACATATTTTCCATTAATCTAAAGGTGCATGTTGCATTTTTATATTACCATTTCAGCCACACATACTCATAGATTATGCTTTATTTTCATAAAAATGTGTTATGTATATATTTGCATATATAATATATAAAATACATGTTTTATTAATTTTCCTCCTAAAATTTCTTTATTTTTTAACATGTTACAAATTATAATAATTTTTTCTGATATTTTATGATCCATGTTCTCTTTCTCTCCAACTACTACCTCCTCCTCCAAACCATAAGTAATAAGATATATGTTGTAGGTATATTATCATACTTTACAAAGTTCCATTTTCATCAGGTAAAAAAGAAATATATAGCTTAGAGAAAAAAAAATTCATGGAGAAAATTTAGGATTTCATTCACTTCTCTTACCTCTTTCTTATTTATTTTTTGGTTTGATTTATCTAGGTCTGATAGAGGAAGGTTCAGGTCTCATGGAGAAAATTTAGGGAAGAAAGATAGGATTCAATTTGATTTCAGACTTATTCAGTTCCTTCTGTGGTGGTAGATAGCTGTTTTAGCCATGCATTCCTTTTATAGTCTTGTACCCTTCCATTGCTAATAATATTTAAGTCATTCAGAATTCATCACCCAGTATTATTGCTGCTGTATACAAAGTTCTACTCATTCCGCTCATTTCACTTTTATAATTTCATAAAAATCTTTTCAGGTTGTTGTTGTTTTTTTTTTTTTTGGTATGTGTATGTGTGTACATTGTTTGTCATTTCTTATGGAACAATAGTATTCCATTCAGATGTTGCCCAACTGATGGACATCATTTAAATTTCTAGTTCTTTGCTGTTTCCCTTTTTTAAATCACTTTTGTTATGCAAATTTAATGGTGCTACTGTAGGGTCAAAGAATTTTCATAGTTTTATGGTCCTTTGAGCATGATTTCAAATTCCTCTCCAGAATGGTTGTATCAGTTCACAGCTCCACCAACAGTGTGTATAAGTATCCCAATTTTACCATATCACTTCCAAATTCATCATTTTCCTTTTTTGTCACATTAGCCATTGTATAAATAAAAATCAATTCTTAAAACAATTATCTGACCTAAACTGGCATTTTTATTGCAAGAAAAGTAAATCATAATGTCAGTATCTAGACCTGCCCCGAACTATGGAACCCAGAGTTCATTTGTTAACTGTTATAAGAGTCAGATTACATTGACCCCTACCCTTAAAAGTTGGGTGATTTTTATCGTTACATCTTAGAATGGGAAATCAGAGTTTTTGACTTTATAAGTTTTTCTTTGAGAAGATCAGGCCTTTTTCTACCCGCTATCATATGAAGTAATCTTCCATTCCATATATGGTGAAAATAAATATGGCCAAGGTCACACTTTAAAACTAAATGAAATATCATAATAAATGTCAACATTCCAGGACTATGGAGACATGTACATAACTCCCCTTGGCAACAAAGTTTTTGCAAAGCACTTAAGGGGATTTTTTTGGTTGTTATTTTACTCACAAATTACTATAGATTACTGATTCTCATACATAATTATTCAATCAATTAATATTTCACATTGATCCTTATGATTTAACATAAAATTTATCTAATTTACTGGTGATCTAATAGGTTGCCATGCAGAGAATATATAGTTTTACAGAGGTATAAAATAGTCATTATAAACTGAAGTTGCTCAATTAGATTGTCTTTTACACCAATCTGATAGTTAAGTGGTATCTCAGATTTGTTTTCATTTCATTTCTTCAATAGGGATTCGGTACACTTTTCCATATGATTTCATATGATTTAAAAATAATTTATTTATCTGAGAATTGCCTGTTCATACACTTTGGCAATTTGTCAGTAGAGGAACTTCTTTTTGTCAATTTCACCCTGGTAAGATAAACCCAACAGTGTGGTCTTTGGGTCTAATACTGAGAATGAACAATTTAACAGTATTTCTTAAATATGTCCAAATTATTTTCCAGAAAAATCCATTAAATTATAGTTCCATTTTAAGAATTCAGTTAGAGTGCATATGTTAGAACAGTTACGTCATCAATATGTAAAGATTTTGATATCTTGTCTCTCACATGCATACTGGTATAACTTTGGACAAGTCATATAACTTTTCTGTGCCTTTCTTTCTTCATCTATAAAAATAAAATTGGTTTCAATGAGATGACCTTAATCTCTCTTGTTATATCAAAATCTCTGATCCTATGATCCTCACTGTTAAAGTACTTACAAGGCCAAAATCACATATCCTTGAAGTTTTGAAGTTCTTATACTCCAAGAGATGACTACAAAGTGTAGCAAGACAAATATAGACAACAAAGATTATGTGGTTCATAAATGTTTGCTAGGTAACTTGTTATTTGTCTTTTTATCTAAGGTGATTGCTCACTGGTATAGAGTCTCATAGAGATGTCCTTAATAAGGATCATGTAACTGTTATTATAATATATTCCCTTACCTTATTTCTGAGAAGCTTGATTTCCCCTGTATTTTAACAAAAAAGAGGAAAAAAGAAACACATCATCTGTCTATTTACAATGGTTCAACACTGCAAATTTTATAAATGACAATCTTTTTGTATATTATTATTAATTATATCTTTTAGATAACATTTATCTGGTTTTTCAAAAACCCAGAAGGGGCAACTTGATCAGTTATAAGCATAAAAGTTTTGGAATGGAATGACTATTTTAAGTGGAGTTTGGTACCACAATGATGCTATGCTACTTGTCATTCTTTTAAAGGCAATGCTTTTATCTTTAGATCGGTCTATCAGTATCTATCGGTATATCAACTAATGGCATACTGATTGGAAAAGAGAAATTAATGATGTAGTTAAGCTCTAATTAGTGGATGAAAAAATGTCTGTATATAAGACTGAGGTTTCATTGATATCTAACAATTAGTTCTTGCTGAGAATGGACTAATGCACTATCCTCCAAAAGTTATTTTCCATAACCTCAAATGAATAATAGTTTTCCATTCTCTTGCCATTGCATATTTACTTCTTCAGGCTACATGGAGCAAAAGGAAAAAAAAGAACAAGAAAAAATGTGAATGTTACAGGAAAGTCTAGTTTATTGCCAGACTTAATTAGCTTAATCCAATACAGTCAAGGTAAAATGTCATCCTCCTACTCACTTAAAATACTACCACAAATAAAGGAGAAAAAGATATGATAACAATTCAATTCAATTCAACAAATATTTATTAAACATCTACCAATATTATAAATTCTTATAATATGAATAATGAATGGCATAGGCTATCCCATGAAGGATTCTACCATAATGTAAGAATTAGTAGTTTGGAGGGCAGGAGCTTTGTATTTTTTTAAAAGTTATATAAAGCACATTGAGATAGGGACAAAAAAGAAATCTAGGAAAAGAATTCTGAAAGCACCTTAACTAATTTATCTTAGTTAATGTGTTCAGAGAACATTTGATGGAAGAAGTGTCCCTTTAAGATATCACTTGATGCAATAAGATTTAATAGGGAGGGTCATGGAGAAAGAAGTTTCCAGACAGATGAAAATAATTATTAAAATGAAAGAGAGAATAAAGGAGGTATTGGAAAGAAGCTAGTTTTATAATTTAGTCAAATTCTACAGTACACAATCTTAAGAATAAGGATATAATTTATAAAATAATTTGGAGCATGAATTCAGTAGGTCTTGAAGATAAGGGTAAGAGTTGATTATCCTATGGACATTAGGGAGCTATGGAAAGTTTTCATAAGGATAGGGATGTGGGAATATTTTCCATGTCTAATCCATTAATAGAAATTATATTGGTGACTGTATGAAGTATGTAATTGAAAAAAGTTAGAAACTAAAGCCAGCACAAGGAGAGGTTGATGAGAGTCTGAATTAAGATGAAGACATGATTATTGCTAAAAGAAGATACAGGATAGGAGATGGAATTTTCAAGTTTGGCAACTGATTTGATATGAGAAATGAAGATTCAAAACAAATAATTTTCTTAAAATAAAAGTTTTTTGCCTAGTGATTTCAATAATTATCTTTCAGTAGCCTCTGCTTTATCACTCCAGCTTGAGTGACCTTTCAAGTTGTTGCTTCCTTTCAGTTCTTGCTTGTTATACTCAAAAATATTTTTGACATTACTAACACAATGACATATATTGTCTTGTGAGCAGGATTTAGATGTACCAAAAGGGAAGATATTCTTTTTCCAAGCCTTCCAAATAATATGCATGAAGGCAGAGGTATAAATACCATAGTTTTCTTCCTGAGACAAGCACAGGTCAAGTCTTTGGAAATCTAACAAAAAAGCAAGAGAATTTTGAGACATCACAGTTTCTCAGTTCAATTAGCTATTCTTACTATCTAGACACTTTACTCAGTTTTCTCTATATAATTAAATAAGCATAAGTGTTGTCTATTCATCTAAATTTTCTCACCTTTTGCAAAAGAGCTCAACATTCAGGTTATAGTTTTGGGTGGAGACAAATAAGAGCAATACCAAAACTCCTTTTAATTAATCATAGTGCATTTCATCACCAATTCTTTCATGTTTCTTCTCACTATATTTGTCATAATTTTGTTATCCCAAAGATGGAAACCTCTACATTATTTTCCCAAGTGATGAGGGATTTAGGTTGATTGAACTAAATCAGATGCATTGTTAGCCTTGTGATCTGAAGGACACTTAGGATTACCATTTATATCCTCTCTAAAATGGATTCCAACATCACAATCCAAGGCATAATTCAATTAAGTCTGATTCAGAATTACTTTTCAGCATTTATTAAACACATATTCCTTACAAAATCCAATAGTAGGGACTAAGGACATAAGATTAAAACTAGGTTCTACTTTTAATGTGTTGATCTTTGTCTTATTTTCCAGTATTCTGACTCTTCAAGAGAAGTAAACCACAGCAAGACTAAGAGGGAATACAGAGCCAGGATTGTTTTTTTTTTTTTTCTCTTTATATCATTGGCACTTAACACATTATCCTGCATGTAATAGAACTAAGAAGTCCAGACACAGTGCAGTGACAGTGAAATACAACACTTAGGGAAATCCCATACAACCATAAGAAAACTGAAGAGTATTTTTCAGGGGCTTGTTTGTTGTCTATCTTCCCTCTCTTTAACTCATTGCGCTATGAATATCATAAAGAATCAACAGGCCAAACCAAGTTACAATAACCCTCTAGGCAGTTTAAATTTCAAAGACAATTTAAGCACAATTATTTCCATAAACAAACTGTAAGAAAAGTCTACAAACTCCCATGTTAACATTGTTCCTATTCCTCCCAATCTGTGATTAAAGTCCGCCACCTCTCACTGCCAGAATAAGATGACCTATCACAGGTGCTTGCTGAAGAGAAAGGGAATGATCTAAAAGGTCTTGTCAAAGACATAGCTATCGCTGAGCTAGTGATACATATTTCTTCCTGACAAAACCATTCCATTTTTTTTATGTTCAAGACCTCAGGGGAAATGATAGCTTGATTTAGCAAACAAAACTTCCTCTGGAAATACACACTTTAAGGGAACACTTTAAGGAACAGACAGATATAGACATGGTGGAAAGGTGGTCTATAACCCAGGGCCCTTTAGACAAATACTTCCTTTTAAATACTTCAGTTTCTGTCTTTCCATCTCCCCCTCTCTCTCTCCCTCCCTCTCTCTTTCTCTCTCTCTTTCTCTCTCTCTCTCTCACTCTCTCTCACTCTCTCACTCTCTCTCTCTCTCTCTCTCTCTCTCTCTCTCTCTCTCTCTCTCTCTCTCTCTCTCTCTCTCTCTCTCTTCTTCCTCTCCCTTTCTCTCCCTCTCCTTCTCTTACTCCACCTTTTTCTTTCTGCATGAATGACTCTACAACAGCAATATGAAATGACAGCTCTTAGAAATGATGTTCTGATAACTGACTTTATTGCTTTGTTAGATGCAGAAAGCCTTGAAAAATCAGAGTGTGTCCTGTCCTAGACCCTTGGCACCCTGTTCAAATACTTTTCCTTTCTCATTATGATAATTCAAAAATTTTATGCATTCTAAACACTTCACAGTGCAGTAGAAAAAATACTTGCAGCTATCTATAGGTTTATGTTCCAATACTGACTCCAAATACTTATTAGAATTGTGCAAATAGGAAAGTCACTGACTCTTTGAGGCTGATAGCTCATTGTTAAAATCTGTAAAATAATATTCTTCTGATCTTACATTATAGTTATGATGAAAGTGTTTTATAAACATTAAAGTGAAACTAAACTTGATTTTTCTCAACCATAGAAAAGACAGACAAATGTGATTTTTTCCACATAGAAATTAACAAAAGTCCACTCATCTGGTTGCCTAAAACTTAAACTGTTTTCCTTCTCTGGATTATGAATTGCACATGTGGAGTACTCAATTTTTGGATCAAATAAGAATATCCACATAGAAAACTTCATATCATGCTGATAATGTACCTATATAAATATTCATATGCTAATTATCTGATTAGACCAGTGTAAAGAAACTATTCAGTTTGCATGTAAAAAAATCAAGTTAGTGTTAAATTGCATGTGATATTAGGCAAACAAATATAGAACAGCAAGGTGCTTTAGAGTTATAAGACAATTCAAAATATGAGAAAGATTTCCTCAGAAGCAATAATATATGTCTCAGTTACTCTGTGGAGTTCTAAAAAAGTAGAGTTAATAAAAGGCAAACCTTAGGCATAGAAATCCCTTGTGTTGTTTTACAGCAAAGACATTAGTAATGTTTGTTCTTCAGTGAAGAAATAATACTACAAAATAGAAATTTTGTGGCTGCATTTTTGAGGTTCAATGAAGAGAAAAATCATGAGGTTTAGGGTGAAGGGAAATATAACACTAGTGATTCAGCAGGCACTGTACCACCTGCCAACATAAAATAAGGGAGTTGTGATGTATACCAGTATCTCATTCATCACCAGTAAAGTAATGTTTAATGATTGAGACTGATGTTAATTGAAGGGACATTAGGAAAAGAAATAAAATGAAATCATAGAGCTAAACAAGGTTTACTGAAGGAGAAACACAAGTCTAATGACAACGTACAAAGTGGATATTAGGTGTTTAATAGTAACAGTTCAAAATTTTATAACAGAATCTAGAATCATTAAAATTAGGGTTTTAAAAATGATTCCATCTCTAAAATGCTTTTCTATATTCAAAACAGTTATTATCAATTTATTATCATTTTTTTCAAAGGAATTCAGATAGAAATGGCTTTGGGACAAATAAGTTATTGTAATTTTATGATTTTTAAATATTTTCATGCTGACTATTATAGAAGTGAATAAAGAAATTTACCATTTTTTGCCTTTGCAATTGAATAAACTTTTAAAATGCAAACTAATCTCTTGTAGAATATTTATAATCTATAGAAGTTTATTTTAAGTTACATTAGAACACTAGTATCTTAAAAGACAATGAATCAAATATGTACATCATCCAGCTTTTCTATGATTTTTTCTATTCTATTTACCTTCTAAAAACATTTCATTTCATATATATTAGTGATTTTTAAATATTTTATAAGGTTGAAATAAAATAAAAATATTTCTCTTAATATTTTTGTTGGTAAATCTTAGGTCTAGATGATTCCTGTCCATAGTTCAGTCTAAGAATATAGTCTCATTCCAGTGTAATTTAGTGATCTGCCTACTCAAGGATATTTTGAAATATGAATTTGTAGTATATGACTTTATATAACAACTACAAAAAACAATAAAAACTTTAGCTTTATAAAACTTCTAGTCATACAAAATGGCTATGCTAAGTAGTCGGTATGTGTCCAAGTTTGCTGCCTTTGGTGGTATATTTGTGTTACACATTCTACGATATGATTGTATGTGTGTTTTAATATAATCTGATTTTTAGATAAAATTCAGTTAGCAAAAGTATTTGCCTAGATGGCAGAATTATAAAAATGAAAATTTAAAACATTTTTCTTCCCCATCATTTGGCAGTTTAATCAACCACTAATATATATATATATATATGTATATATATATACATATATATGTATATAACCAATGGGAATATTGAGCATAAATTAATCTTTCACTTGTAATGGGATACATTCTTAGGGAAAAGAAGTGACCAAACTAAATTATATTATATTACTTACCATTTTATGAAGGAGGAAGGCAAAAACATGGATCAAATAATATAAGAAAACAATTATTAAAATTTTGCATGTAATCTGGAAAAAATACTTTTAAAAGCATGCACTATCCAAAAAAAAAGAAAGAAAAACCAGAAATGTTGAAAAGAATGCATTTATTCCAAAATATTTGTAGCAACTCTCTTTGGGTTGCAAAGAAATGTAAATGAAGGAATGCTCAGGTAGTAGAAGATGGCTGAACAAACTGTGGCATATGATTATTATGGAATACTACTGTGACATAAAAAACAGTGAACAGAACTGATTTTAAAAATCTGAAAAGAATTATATGAGATAATGAGCAATTAAATAAGTAGAACCCAGGAGAACACTATACAGTGCCACTGAATTAATATTGTAAGAATAAACTAAAAATGTTACCTCCAAAAAGTGAATAGAAAGACAAAACATCAAAAACAAATTATTTAAATAAATTTGCCTTCCTGACAATATCCTTTGTCATTTAAATAGGATAGGAAGGGGTTGCAAAGCCTGTGTAGGAGATCTATTATATAAATATGAGGAAAAGCAAGCTAACCATACAGGAGATTTATGATTTAATTTGTGTATTGTCTTCTTATTTTTTATGTATGGATATGCTTCATTGGTTTGGCTTTATAAACTTTTAGAAAAATAGTAAGAAAATTTTCACATTAAAAAAAAAAAGTTTTCTATTGAGGGACAGCAAGAGGACTCAGTGGATTGAGAGCCAGAGCTAGAAATAGGAGGTCCTGGATTCAGATTTGGTGTCAGTCATGTAGCAAGTCCTTACTATTCTTCTGTCTTGGAACCAATGCATAGTTTTAATTCTAAGACAGAAGGTAAGATTTTTTTTAATTTTTGACAGTTTTATTAATTAGAATTGATATTAGTATCTAAGTAAATCCATTGATGTACAAATACAGCATTTTTCTTGGTAGCTCTTTGCTCAGAGGAGATCGAGATATTTATACCATTTGGCCATTTGTTCAATTAGATTTCAGGATTCAAACTTTATTTGGTAGACTCATTTCCTGGAGGACATTGCAATATTTTCACCTATCAAGTGGAATTTATGTCTTTTGTATTATTGAATAAAGATTCCATGATATGGGAATTTAGTGAATTTTTTTCTTGGTGAGTCACATAAAAATCATCTTCCTTGTACAAATCAAGTGATTGATATTTGAATATTTGATTTGACACATTTAAGATAGAATTAATATTCAGTTGCATTAATTTTAAAGATAGAAACATAGTGTGAATAAAATGTCTCTCTAAAAATATACCTAATGATGAAATGTTTGGATATTAACAAATAAATTATGTAGGCATTTAAAAGTTTAGTAAATGCTTTATTGATGATTTTTAATTGGAAAGGATCATTGATATACTAATCTTTTGAAATTAGATACACTCTACTTTCTCTTAAGAAAAGACTGCATCATGTTGACATTTAAGAGGAACTTGAAAGTGATTTGCAAATAAAATAAATTAATTTGCAAATAATGTATATACTAACATGTCTTAGAGTCAATAATTATGGGTCTTATTTCCCCTTCTATTTTCTTGGTTTGCAGATTAAACTAGAACTTCAATGCTATATTTTTATATATCATTAATAATACAAATTACAAAAACCTTGATTATATAATTACTGAAAATGCTTTTGAGAAAGTCTAAAATTTTACTGTTACAAACAGTAGAAAGCAAAGGACTAAGCACATCTTTCCCTTTATATATATTAAATGTTCTCTGTTTAAAATTCAGCCCATGCACTGTATGTAGTGGAGAAAACTTAAAAGCTTTTCAAATGTGATGAAGATTAAGCAAGAATATCTGTTATCACCACTAATGTTTACTTTAGTCTAATATATGATAAAGATAGTATTAAGGCAAGACAAACTGAAGGATTATGAATAGTCAAAAAGAGCAAAATTATTACTTTTTACAGATGATATGTTGACTTACCCAGAAAGTCCTTCTAGGTAGGAGGTATGGGGAGGTATAGAGAAGAGTTCTACAAAAGAGGAAGACATAGATAAACTATGGTTTACACTGTTGAGGGGAAGCCAAAATTGAAAAAAAATTAAAATTCTTTTGATATATTTTGATAACCTTGATTATGTCTCATTTAAATTAATTTATTGATTCATCTCAGAGACTGGTGATTAAGATCTACCAGTATAGGTGGGAATTCAATAAAGGCCTAACCGAAGGAAAATTGCATGGCTGGTGCAGCCCTCTTGTTTTCATTGTCATCAGGTATACACTGATATTTTTTCACTATGAAAATAGTTGAAATATCTGAAAGATCTGATATCATTCATGTACATGTGAGTAGAATTTAACAAATTATGTTTTCCTAGAGTATTTGTGTTTTAAGCTACACTTTTACTTTAAGCCTTTTCTTCAAGAATATAAAGAGTTTTCTTATTTGCAGTTTTAAGAAATCATCTACATGGAAGGGGACATTTTGTTCAGCCTAAGGACAATGACATATAAAAATATATATGGGATCAAAAGTTTTATCCCCCTAGTGCTCAGGACCAATAATGTGCTGGTTTTTTTATCTTTCACCCACTTGGTTTGGTGTTATTCTTTTCTTCTTAAGCTTATGCTTAAATGGAGTAGAAAAAGAAAGCTTTAGATAATGGAGTATTTCTGATTTAAGATTATTAGCAACATGACAAATAAGTAATAAAAAGATGCTAATAGTAAATAGATGATTTCTGAACCATGTGCAACAATGATCAGAATATGAAAACTGGGTCTTGGTTCACTGGGTCACACAGCTAGACTCTCTGAAAGGTGAAATAGGTATTCTCTGAGTAAAAGCATGTCACAATGGCTTTCACAGCTTTTTCAAATGAAAATGAACATAACTTTTAGTGAATGTTCTAGGGGAAGAGAAAAATTAAATGGGACAGTAATTGTTAGTTTCCCAAATGAATCACCATTGTGAGCTCTAACCCATTGAACATATTCAGCCCCCGGCGATTAAATTAATAATGTATTTTAAATATAAGTGCTTTCTGACTGCAGTAAGATTTAGCCATTTAACATGTATAAAGTCAAATTCTTTAGATTAATAGAAGTTATGATGAGAAAAAATTCACTATAATAGCCCTTTTATTTTTGAGATTAGTCATATATTAAAGATTCTTCTCTCAGTTTTTCTAGAGAGGCATTCAAATATTTACCTTCCTAGTGCTGTGCAAATTGTTTCATGTCTCTGAGATGCTTTACACCATACCATAACAGTAATTTATTTATACTGTTGTTTTGAAGAATCTTTTGATTTGATCTTTGTGGGATGTCCCAAAACTCTTAGTGTGATTATAAGCTTTGACAACTTAAAATATCACTAATAATTTCAGGAAAAACTGTATTAGTATAGTACAATTATAAAAGGAGTTTCTGAAATCATCTGTACCTATTTGGTGGTTGTTATTCTATAAATAACTTTAAAAAGGGAAATGTATTTACATAAAGGACATTTCTAGATGTTGCAATATTGTCTTTCAAGAGAGACATTTTCCAAACATGAGACTATATTGATGTTTATTAACATTTGAATATTTTCTATGAAGAATGAAACCAATTTTTGATGTCATTGTCATGCTGCTTTTCTTTTTATTTGCTTCTTTCCTTGACACCTATGTGCTACATAACCTGATTTGTAAAGTTTTCCATACATTTTTCCCCTTCACATGACAAAATCTTTTAGATACTGACTGCTGTCATATTGTCATAGTATTGTAAAACATCTATATCCAATACCCAAACATATTTCTAAATAAAATTACTTCTAAAATCAACTTCTTTTTTACATTGCTGAAGGTTAAACAACTGTTATTTAATGCAATACTTTTTAAAACCAGAGACTTTTTTGTTTCCTATAATAGACGTCAATAGGTGACTGACAAAGACACTTCTATGAATAATAATAACTAAATTAATTTTTAGTTGAAGGAAGTTAGAGGGTAGAGAAAATAACATTTTCCCCACTTCCAAATTCAAGAATCTTAAAAAAATCTTTAAAAAAGTATATGGATCTGTGATCCACTTGGATACTTAATTGTCTTTCTCTTGAAAATGATGATTATGACAACAATGTGATTGGGAAGATAGAGTAAAATAATTGAAAGAATATAATATGAAAGAAGGAATATGTTTATTCTAATTGATCCCAGTGCATTGAACTAGAAAAAATAGAATATTGGGATATATTTAGCCTAAATGAGAAGGAAAATTTTAAATGACAAATTTACTGTACAGTAAAATTATTTTTATTAGAATCATATTCCTTAGGAGTTAGTAGGCTTTATTTCACTTGAAGTTTTATTTCTGAAAACATATTGATGGGTCATCTGCATCTACAACAGAAAAAATATCCTGCTTATATAGGAGGTAATGTAGATTTTTGTGATAAAGTGATATTTTTAAATGAAATATTGCAATGTCTTTTAATATCTTTGGAGCAAGAGTTTTTCTATAATTCTCTGAATAATTGCCAAAGTCTTTTGATACAAATAAACAGACATCTAATTTTTAAAAATCTATAGACATATTTAAAAATACAATGTATACAACTTTAAGGTATATTTCCACTTAGAACTTAAACGATACCTTCCTTGAGTTGGCAACCTAAAGAAATCTACTTTTATATGTAATTATAGTACTTTCAAAAATATTATTGAAGAAATTTTATTAAGAGTATTGCAAATAATAGGACTTATTAGAAATGCTAATTTTGAATTTTCTAGTATATATAGGTATATTTCTTGAATATAATTGACCAAGTAACTGAACATTTTACATTAAAATGTTTTCTGTATTTGAGAGCTTCAGAGAAAGATATAGAATATACATTGTGTAAATATGAGACTATATTGATGCTTGATTCCCTTGTCCCTCTCTTTATTTTGTAATGGAGGTATTTGGAGAAGAGATAGTGATAATGGAGAGAAAGAGGGAATGGGATTGAGAGAGTAAACAGATACTTCTTCTACTCCCTTCCTTCTGGCGGGAGATAGCCAAATCCTGTCTCTTTGAAAGGGTATTATGTCTCCCCAGAGAATGTTTCTGGAAGTTAGAGGACAGGAGACTAGAGAGGTAATGCCTTAGTAAGATGACAAGATGACCGCCTCAGGTGATCCCAGGGCTCATGAGGTCCAATCCATCCTTGAGAGGCAAGATGATTTCTTATACCTCTGCTTCCCCCAGGGGCATTAACTGTCAGTCCCTTTCAGGATTTTAGGGCTACTCAAGTGCCAAGGAGAGATGTCAGTTCCTTGGGTAGGGTAATCTTGAATCCCTGAAATCTAGAACTCAACCCCCTTTTGGGAAGAAGAATGACCCTCTCCAAGTCTTCAATATCCTTAACTATGTCATTTAGAGACTGGCCCAGACCTAAATCTTAAATATCAGTTGATTTATTGGGTTTCAAGCAGGGAAGGGGTGTCAAGGATATCAGGTAGGAAAGTAGTTAAACAGGGACGTCCTATAAATTGTCCCCTCTAGAAGGTTGGCCCTCCAAAGTGTGGGGGTTCAAGACTTCTCAGCCTTGATTCCTCTTTCTTGCCAACTGCCTTTTAGTCCCTACTCTTAAGCTAACTAAAATTTGAAAATAGGAGTCCAGGGTGAGGTAAGGGAGAGAGAGAGAACCTTGGAAAGGATCTGTGGATGGGTCTCTTCAAAAAGTTCTGATCCACAATCCCACTGAGGATTTTAAACTGTTGTCACTGAGAGTTGAGTGGAGGTGTTCAGGGGTTCAGAAGGGACAATAGATGTCCAAAGAAACAGGCTTCTTCTCAGCCTAGGAAATCCACATCCTTCATCAGGCTCCCAGCTGGAAGTGAAGTTGCCCATTGGATCCCTCAAGCTTCTGATTCTTTCCTAGAATTCTCAGTTTTTTCTTCTTAATCATCCCCCACTCTCTCTTCAGGTAATCTCTGTCAGAGACTGTTCTCTCCTCAGTGTGGACTGTCTGTTCTCTTACCTTACAATTTGAATAATGACAATGAAAGGTTTGTGTTACTGATAGCTGGTTTTCTCCTCTTTATAGGTCAGTCAATAGGTCAGTTTGGAACTATTGTTATGCAAGTAAACATTTACTTCTCATGTTTATCACTTTTGAAAATGTTGGTATTGGTTTTTACATTATGTTTGCAAATGATATTCTTTTTAATCATCCTCCCATATACTATCACATAATACATATTGCTATGTTCCACATGTGAAAGAAGTTTTATATATATATATATGTGTGTGTGTGTGTGTGTGTGTGTGTGTGTGTGTGTGTGTGTGTGTGTATGTATTGCTTATAATAAAGGATGTTTTATGGTGGAAATAAAGTTAAGAGTAATATGTTTCATTCTGCATTTGAAGTAAGTCTTTTCTTTATATGGTGGGGAATATTCACTTTTTTCATGAGGCCCTTGGAGTTGTCTTGGATCCATGCCTTATAGATATAATAGTTGTCATTAATAATGGATCATTACAAATTATTATTGTTATTATTATATAGCATTCTCCTAGTTATTCTCATTTTATGTTGCATTATACATTTTTCCAGGATTTCTGTGATCATCGTGTTTGTTATTTCTTATGGCATAATAGTATTCCACTACAATCACATACCACAATTTGTTCAGCTATTACCCAATCCTTCAGTTTTCAGTTCTTTCCCACCACAGAAAAAGAGATACTATAAATATTTTTATACAGGATCTTTTCTCTTATCTTTAGTATCTTGTGATACAGAACCTAATAGAGGTATTGCTGGTTCAAAGGATGTGCATGGTTTATGGAACTTTGAGCATGGTTCCAGGTGGTCTCCAGAATGGTTGCATCAGTTCACAGCTCCACCTAAAGTACATTGGTATACCAATTTTTCCACACAACTACCTTATTTTCATTTTTTGATCATGTTGACCAGTCTGGTGGGTGTGAGGTGGTACCAATAGAAGTTGCACTTCTTTAATCAAAAGGGATTTGGAGCTTTTTTTACATTTTTTATGACTAAACATATTTTTAATTTCTTTATCTTGGTTGCATTGATTTTGTTTCCTTAAAATGTTTTTACTTTAATGTCATCAGAATTAATCCTTTCCTCATTCAGTTTGAATAAAAATCATTGCCTATCTAAAATATAATCAAAACATGCTTGTAAGTGGGTAGGCATTTATACAAATAAACTGATAAATGGAATCATAATCTGACTGCACATCATATGAACAATATGAATTTTTAAATAAATTTAGTTTTTCCCTATAAAGATTGTAAGATTAACATTAAGTAATCACAAATTTAAGTGAGCAGTCTTTAATATTTTGAGTTTTAATAAAAATTATCATCCACATACAGGAAAGATTGAGAAAACTTCAGTGTTAATGAGGTAAGCCCATTTCCCACTGATCCTTTCAAAAGACAGCTTTGGCAATAATCAGCACAACTGGCAAGTACACAACTAATATTTAATATCTCAATTAAATTTTAACATCAGAGACAATATGTGCATTAGTAGTAGAGAATAATTATGGCTATGTTTGCTCTGCTTAATCAAAGAGCCAAAGAAATCACTTCTCAGTTTTCTATCTGAGAAGTAATTTCAGAAAAACAAATTTGGTAAAAATGCCTAGACAAGACAAAATAAAATCCATTTAAATTCATGTTAGAGGCTATACAGTTGAAAATTTGGTAGGATTATATCACAAAGAATCTCAAGGAAGAAAAGGTACAAGAAACCCAAAACATCAGGTAATATTAAAAACTCATAAAGAATATATATAATTCACCAAATTTTTATATTCTGCCTATTATATATTATATTGTCATTAACATTATAATATCTTGTTTTATATTATAATTAACCAATTAATATATAACACACCAAAAATTCCCTGAGACAGATCACCTCATTAGAATTTCTATCATATTGGCCAATATGATTGGTATGAGGAGGTACCTCAGAATAGTAGAATTTGCATTTTTTGTTATCAAAAGGAACTGTGAACATTTTTCATGATTATTAACAGCTTTGATGTCTTGATCTGAAAATTTTCTGTCCATATCTTTTGACCATTTGACAATCATGGAATCAATTGCATTCTTATGAACTTGATTTAGTTCTTTATATATTTGAGAGATGAAACCTTCATCAGAGAAATTTGTAATCTTGTTTACATTGGTTTCATTCATACCAAAATGTAATTTAATACAAATAAAATTATTCATCTAACATCTTTTAATGTTTCCTATCTCCTGTTTGGCCAAGAATTCTTTTCACCATAGATCTGACAGGTAACCTATTCCATGTTCTCCTAATTTACTGATAGTATCCTTCTTTATGTCTAAATCAGATAACCATTTCGACCTTATTGTGATATATGGATCTATAACTGATTTTTTCCATACTGTTTTCAAATTTCCAAAGCAGTTTTTGTCAAGTAGTAAGTTCTTATCCTCAAAGCTGGGAGCTTTGGGTTTATAAACACTACTTTGAGGGAGAAGCTGGGTGGCTCAGTGGATTGAGAGCCAGGCCTAGAAACAAAAGATTCTAGGTTCTAATCTAGCCTCAGAAACTTCCTAGTTGTGTGACCCTGGGCAAGTCACTTAAACCCTATTTCCTAGCCCTTACCACATCCCTTATTGCTCTTCTGCCTTGGAACCAATACATAGTGTTGATTCTAAGATGGAAGGTAAAGGCTTTAAAAAACTAAACTAAAAAAAAAAAACACGTTTGGTAAGATTATTTACCCCTAATCTATTCCAATGATCCATCATTCTGTTTCTTAGATAGTTCCAGGTTGTTTTCATAATTACTGCCTTACAATAGCATTTAAGATCCGTTACTGCTAGACCACAATCCTTTTTTTTATTAATTCCCTTGATATTCTTGATCTTTTGTTCTTCAAAATGAATTTTATTACTTTTTCTAGTTCTATAAAAATAGCTTTTTTATAGTGTGTGGCACTGAAAAAGTGAATAAATTTAGGTAGAATTGTCATTTTTATTATATTTGCTCAGCCTACTCCTGGGCAATTAATGTGTCTCTAATTGTTGAGATATAGCTTTATTTGTGAGAAAAATGTTTTGTAATTTTGTTCATGGAATTCCTGTGTTTATATTGGCAAATAGGTTTCCAAGTATTATATATTTTCTGATGTGATTTTAAATTGGATTTTTCTTTCTAATTCTTGCTGATTGAACTTTATTGTAAATACATAGAAATGTTGATGATTTCTATGGGTGTGCTAAAGTTATTATTACCCTTAGTTGTTTAGTTGATTCTCTAGAATTCTCTAAGTATATAGTATCATATCATCTCCAAATAGAGTTTAGTTTCCTCATTGCCTACTCTAACTCCAATTTCTTTATCTTCTCTTATTACCAAAGTTAACATTACTAGTACCATATTAAGCAAAAGTCATGATAACGGGCACTCTTAATTCACTTCTGATTATACTGGGAAATTTTCTAACATCTCTACTGCAGATGATACTTGCTGATGGTTTGGGATATATATATACATATATATATATATACTGCTTTTTATTTTAAGGAAAAAAACCTATTAATTTCTATCCTTACTGGTGTTTTACATAGGAATGGGTATTATATTTTGTCAATGGCTTTGTCTAAATCTATTGAGAAAATCATGTCATTCCTGTAAGTTTGGTTATTGATAGAGTGAATTATGCTGATAGGTTTCTCAATATTAAAACAACCTTGAATTCCTGGCATAAATTTCAAATGCCCTTAATGAATAACCATTGGGATATATTACTGTAGTACTTTTCCTAGCATCTGAAAAAGATGCATTCATTATTTCTACTTTTCTGTATTTGGTCATGAAGTTTTTTATGTTCAAATACAGGTGAAAAAAAAGGCATATTTCTTTTTATCCTCATTAAGTTTTCTCCAAAGATGTATTGAATCTAACTTTTCTAAAATTTTATTCACTTCCTTTACTTCTTTCTTATTTAATTTGTGGTTAGATTTATCTAGTTCTGAGAGGGAAAGAGGTCTCCCACTAGTATGGTTTTACTGTTTATTTTTTCCTTAAGTTCCTTTAGTTTCTCCTTTAAAAACCTGGATGTTCTACCATTTGGTACATATATATTAAGTATTAAGATTACTTCATTGAATAGTAGTAGTCTCTTGGTAACTGAGGATGATGATTGTCTTTGTGGGCTTTCATCTGTGATGTAGATGAATGTACCCAAAAACACTTGTGCGTGAAGGAGATTTAGGTGGAAAAATCGATGCACAGAGACAGTCCCACTCTCTCGGCATTGGAAGCCTGGGTCCAGTGGCACAAAAAGTCGTTACACCTGGAGACTTCCTCAGTTGCATTGGATGGTCATGTTGTCTTTTGTGCTCCAACACGCCTTAAGCACTCCACAGTGCTTGGCTGTGTCGCCATCTCAGTCGTTAAGCCTTCTTATTGGTTTCTTCCGTCTGTTCAGCCAAAGCAGTCTTCACCTGCTGTGTGAGCAAAGCCTTGGTTCACCAGGGGTCCACGACAACCCAATGGCTACCTTCGCAAGGTTTAGCCGGCCTGTCGAAGCTGTTGCCAGGGGTGTGGCTGCTGCCACATGCTAGCAGCTACTGGGAGCCACAAGTGAGAGCTGGGTGTCAGGTAAGGGTCAGAGGTTGGATAGCTGCCCTAGGAGGGCACGACAAGCCCCCCATACCAGAGATACTACTCCTCCCTGAGCAACCCATACACCCCATTGAATTACACATTCATTGAATATGGTACCTTTTATCAATGCATAATAACTTTCCTTATGTCTTTTAATGAGATGTATTTTTGCTTTAGATTTGTTTGTAACATTATTACTATGCCTGATTTTTTTAAATCTCAGTTGAAGCCCAACAGATTCTGCTCCATCACCTTACATTTAATCCGTGCATCTACCTGTCTAAAATATTTTTCTTGTAAACAACATATAGTAACATTCTGTTTTTTAATCCATTCGATCTGCCTCTATTTTATGGATGAATTCATCCCTTTTACATTCACAGTTATCATTAACAACTACATATTCCCCCTCTATCTTGTTTTCCCCTTTTCATCCTGAATTTTAACTTTTAATCTTGTCCTTCCACACAAGTGTTTTTCTGTTAATCACTGCCCCCCAATACCACCTCCCTTATATTATTCCCCATGCCCACCACTTCCCTTCTTATTCCTCCTGTACTCCTCTGTAGGCTAAGATAGGATTTTATTCCCCAATGAGATTCATTGTTAGTCACTCCCTAAAACAATTCCAAGGAGAGTCTGGTTGAAGCTTTGTCAGAAAGGACCCTCATTCTCTCTACTACTATAAAAATTGCTTTTTTCCTGCCTCTTTAGGTGATATAATTTATCCCATTTTACTTCTCTGTTTCCTTTTCTCTTAGTGTAATTCACTTTTTCACCCCTTGATTTTTTTACTACCACACCCTGTGTCTATGCATACTTCTAACTAGTATGCTAATGATAAAAATTAAGAGTTACAAATATTATCTTTTCATTTATTCACAAATTTTCTCCAATGATTTCATTTAAAAGGAAAATTTTCTTATTTTGATTTGGTGCAACATTTATAACTGAATAACAAATCCATTTGAAGCTAATCATGACATCAAAACTTGTTTTTATCAAAATGCTTTCCAGTTTTCATTGAGGAGTTTGGTGTGTGGTTTTTTTGTAGAATATCGAGTTCTTAACCCATATGACTATCTACTGGATAATTAACACTAACTAAACAGGAAGCAGTTTATATGAGTGCTGATGGATATTTTACATTTTACTTAGGCTCAGAGGTATTACTTGTGCCAAAGTCTAGTCAATTCAAGTCTTGTTGAAAATTCCATATTATCTGACTGAGTGTAAGTCATTTCCAAAAGGCACTGCAGCAATTTTCAAATTCTCCTCCAGTCAGCACTAAACGAGACACCTAGAAATTTTTGATCCTATCAAACTCACCAAGCTGCCGATAAGCCTGGACATAACCATTTTAGAATGTACGCTCATTCACCCCAAATTATGAAAGAACAAAAACAAGAGGGGGTAAAATGAAACCCAAGTTTAAACCTGTTAAACAGGTTTTGTGTGTTTGCTTGCATTATTTCCATTGTAGTCCATAGAGAGAAAATAAAGGGCGAGCTACTAAATCTTTCTTTCCCTACCCCAACCAGAAGGCTTAGAGATATAAAGAAAGCCCTGAAGATACCTGGAATGTCAAAGGAAGAGAATAATTTATGTTGTCTCTTGAATCTCTTTCCATCTCTCTCCCCATCTTTCATAAGAAAAAAAATAGACCAAAGGATAAGCAAGCTTTTGACATTTCATACCAAAAATTCATATTTTTCAAGGCTGTTAACACATTGATTAAAACAATGGGACTTATTCCCATCAAAGTTCTAAGTTTTTAATTTCCAGTTAGCAACTTGTGTTACAGAAAGGAAAAAAAAAAGGATTTTTTTTGCACATTTGACACCCACTACAACTGCTTGGTAAATGTTTCTTAAATTGAACATAATTTCTGAGGCAACTAATTGACAGTGATATTAAAACAAAACAACAACAACAAAAATCATAACAAGTCTAACATGACAAAACCCAGCTCAGACATCTCTAGAGGCTACCTATTGATTTTAAGATCAAATACAGACCCCTCCTCCCCTTTGGCATTTAAAGCACTTCATAATTGGGTTGGTCATTCTAAGGTTTATTCAACATTCTTCCCTTTAATTCACTCTAATTCCTTCCAAGCTAGTCTATTTCCTCTTTCTCTTTCACAACTATCTATCTCCTATCTTTCAAAATTTTGTATTTTCTTGGTTCATTAATAAATCTATTGGAAAATTTTTAAATTCTGCCTTTATTTTTAAAGATTTTGTTCAGTTATTTCTGTCCTATCACTTTGTGATCCCAGTTGGATGTTTCTTGGCAAAGATCCTGGAATGGTTTGCTCTTCTCACATCCAGCTCACTTGACAGATAAGAAAATTGTGGCAAACAGAGGTAAATTACTTGCTCAGAGTCACACAGCTATTAAGTATCTGAGGCCAGATTTGAACTCACACAAATGTCTACCTGACTTCAGGCCCGACAATCTATCCATTATGCATCAAGCTGTGCATTCTCAATATAGTTGATCCCTCTTTTTATTTGTATTATTTACTTTAGGCATTGCCAAAATCTCAGCAAGCTTTTATTTCCCACTACAAATAAGAATAACAATAACAAATGCAAACCATTTTAATTTTAAAAAGAAGTATTAGCAAATTACTGAACTTGGGGGGAAAGTCATAAAAAGCAATTTGGGTTTTAATCACTAGATGTAATTAAGCTTTTTAAAGTAATATTAGAGAAAAGAAAACCAGTCTCTTGGAACTTTGGTAGTTTCCAGACTTTGAAATAATTTCTTTCTCTGGGACTCCTTATACCTGTCTTTTCTACTATATAAGACTTCTTTCCACACAAAAAAAAATTCTGTTTGTAATAATTGTTCCCCTTTTCACAGACTTATTGAATAATCACTATTGGAGAAATCAATAACCTCATTGTAAGCTCTCTCCTTCCACTATTATTCATGTGGCTATTAACTGTTTAAAGCTTTAAAATGAAGATATAAATTTGGCTAGGAGAAACTGATTAAGAGATTGACTGTCTCAATGGAAACTTTTATTCTTTTAATGTAATAATCTCTTGCATAAAATTGAAATGAATGTACAAGTGTTTTCATGACTACAAATGTCACAAAGCATAAAATGCTATTTTTATCTATATTTATGGGTAATACTCATGTATAGAGAATATAGCTACATAAACATGCATAGCTAAAAGAACACCTCTGTATATCAAAATCTCTGAAATTCCTTATGGCTGTAGGATACCAAGTAGACACAATTTAAGAGGATCCTATTTTACAGGTAATTTAAACATATCTTATTGGATTAAACACTTAAAAATATTCTTGTTAGTGCTTAGGTAGCATAGAGGTCTGCACTGACGTTTTATAATCTTTCATTGTGTCAGTTTATATGTTCTTATATCATTTATAAAGTTAAATGCATTTATGATACCCCAAGAGGTAGCAGCATTTGAATCTAAAAGAAAATAACATTTTGAAATACATATGAAAGGAATTAGACTTTGAAGATGCATTCATAATTAGATGAGCAAAACCTTTGGAGATTTTTCTGTTTAAATTATGGAAACATAACCTTGTATACAATAGGCAAAAGTAGAGAATTCCCAAGGGCAGGTGTTTACTTGAAATAGCACATCTACCGTATCACTTGGTGGCAGTGTTTATCCATGCTGCCTCTTTAAATCTAAATAGGTTGCCTCAGGACTTTGATAGAAAGGACTGAGTTTGTTTGTTTGTTTGTTTTCTCAAGGTTATTTGTGACTTCCAAATCTTTATTAAAAAAAAAATCTTTACCATCTAGAGGGAATCTTTGCTCTCTAAAGAATAGTAATCTATGGTCAAGTCATGAAATACTATATCAAGCCCTTTGATTGATCATAGAAGAAGGGATAATGAATGGCAAATATGGAAGAGAGGGAAATAAGAATTATTAACAAAGTTAAAATTAGATATTACATGCTAAAGATAAAAAATTGGGAATTTTTCAGTGTAGAGAGTAAAAAGTCAAGTAGAGACATATTTATTAGGGCCATAGATATAAGGAAAGTGACTATCGACTATTTTCTCTTTCCTCTGAAGCTGTATGTTATTTAACCAAATGCTACTGACCAAAAAATGAAAATAATCATCAAATAACTCAGAATTGAAATAATCATTGAATTTTAGTCTCCTTGAAATTATTGTTCCATAATTTTGTCAACCACTCAGATTTAGGCAATGTTGAAAAATAATTAAATTTCATAGAATCATAGATCCTCAGTCATTATCTAAGTGGTATGTGATCAAGTATCTCCATCCCATTCTCAATAAGTAGTATCCTGATGTATTGAAAACTTCAAAGAGTTGTAAAGTTCCTATACCCATGATTATCTATCATCATTTCTTGACAACACTACCATTACTATTTTTTTTGTTTTGTTTTGTTTTTTTTGCTTTCATAAGGCCAAAATCTGTTCATTAAATTTGAACCCATTGTGCCTCCAGGTCTATCTCTGTAGTAAGGAAAAGCTTAAATTTAATCTTCTTCCATTCTTTCCTTCAAATACTTGAAGGTAGCTAGCATGACCATCCTATATTTTCTATTCATCATATTAAAAAGAAAACAATAAATGAGTGTCAGAAGAAGGAAAAATATATCTTCTCTAAACATAAAATAAGGATTTATGCTTTCTTGAGACATTAATTCATTGTTTTGTCTTTGGAAATAGATTCATTCATTTACATGGGGTTCTTTTTTATGAATATAAACCTTAAGCTTAAGAAATCTCAGAATATACAAGGAATAGAAATAAATGATGTGAAACAGCAGTTCAAAAATACGTTTGTTTATTCTCTTGTAATTATTTTAAGATTTTTCAGAAAAGGAAAGAGAAAATAAAATGCTCCTGTTGTCAGGTATAGGCCTGAAAGGAAAGGTAGGGAGGGGAAGAGAAGAATGCATTAAGGAAATATGTGTGGTGTGTGTGTGTGTGTGTGTGTGTGTGTGTGTGTGTGTGTGTTTAGGGACTGGGAAGAAAGTGGTACCCTCTATAGTAATAGAGAAAGTGGGAGGAATAGGGTAGGGTTTAATAAATATAATTAATCCTATTTTGCACATATAGAGTTTAAAATATATGCAGGACATCCAATTTGAGATATCTGATATGCAGCTAGAAATCCAAGATTAGAGCCTTGCATGAAAGGCTGATTTGAGAATCTTTAGTATACCAATGCAACCAATCTTAAAAGGGAAACAACAAACTGGGAGAAAATTGAATGGTAAATATCTTAGTCAAAGGTCTCATTTCTCAAATATATAAAGAACAGTATCAAATATGAAGCTTTCCCCAGCTGACCAAAGTTCAAATGATATGAACAGGCAGTTTTATCTTTACCTTTATCTTTACCTATCTTTAGTCATGTGAAAAAATGTGAAAAAATGTTCCATGTCATTATGAATTAGAGAAATGAAAATTAAAACAACCCTGAGAGACTACCTCACACCTATCAGAGTAGTTAATGTAACAAAAGAGAAAATGCTAAATATTGGAGGAGAAAATTTGAGATACTAATACACTGAAGGAATGTCCATCAAGTACGAGCAATGTAAGGGTCCAGGATAGCTCCAAGGGACTCATAATGAAAAAGGCTATCATCATAGGAGAAACTGATGGAATCTAAATGCAGATTGTAGCCTACCATTCTTCATTTTATTTCCTCCATTAATTTTTTTCTAGTGTAATCAATATGTATTCTTTCACAACATGATGTTCTTGTAAATATGTAGAACCTATATCATATTACTTGCCATTTTGGGAAAGGGACAGGGCTACAAAGAAGGGAGACATCATGGAATACAAAATGCAAGAAAATCTTTATTAATATTTTACTAGCATGAAATCTAGGGGAAAATTTTTGAAAAATTAAAAAAAGCAAATCTTGAGTCTATAAATGACAATTAAATGAAGTATTACCTAGGGATAAACAAAGAGGACCCAAAACGGGGCCCTCAGCTCACCTATTATGAGAGATCATGTTCTGGAAGAAATTCCAGGAAACAAAACAGATAAAAATGTTTCAGGTAGATTGGAGAAAACCAGGAGAGTTTCATATCCTCAAATCCTAAAGCAAAAAGAATAGCAAACAGGAGAGGGTGATCAGTTGTGTCAAAGGCTCCAGGAAGGTAAAGGAGACTAAGGAATGAGAAAAAACCTTTGAATTTGATAGCTAAGAAACCACTAATAACTTTGGAGAGATAAAACTAGGTGGGAAGATAAAATCAGAAGTCTGATTGATAGCTGTATAAAAGGAGAAGGGAAGAGTGATAGAAATGTTGTTGAGCCAGTAATAACAAGACTGGTGAATACATACTGTGGAGTCATGGCAGAACTAATTTAAGGATACTGTTTACCAAGGCATGAGTGGTAAAAGGAAAAGGTCTAAAGTATTTGAAAAAAGAGAGGAGTGTCGAGATGAAGAGTTATAATTGAGAAGTAGGAAAGGTTAGGAAGAAATTGATTAAAGAAAAAAATTATTAAGAACCTCCTATGAGCAACACCCTGTGCTAAGGGCACCATATACTCTTTTTATTATTAAATCTTTACTAAAAAAAAATCTAGTTAGAAGGTACCATAATTATCTCCCTTTTACAACTAAAGAAACAAGAGTCCACAAACAGAAGGAAATAAAGCCTTGTTGGATAGATATCTGTGTACTCCAAGGGATAAGAGAAACCTGTTCCCTTATAGATAAAAACACTATTATTAGTATACAGTGAGAGATAATGTTGATTAATGCCTTGATACTTAAATGTTCAAAGGAATCTATGATTTCATTGATTCAAGAGTTCCCTCAAAAGATGCAGATCCCACATCCTACAAGTTAGTAATATTTTTATTTTTGCCATGCAATATTGTCTCTATCACTTAGTATACAAACATGCACAATTTGTTTTATCGTTGTGATTTTATAAGTATGCATGTCATTGCTTTATCTTTTAAGTATTTATGTTATTTTTATTTTAAAAGCAAAATATATTAGGAAAATTTTCATTAAATATATGTTACTTATCTTTGAGGAAAAATATATTATTTTTATTCTGTTGAATAACTGAACACAGCTATTGAAATTTATAGGTATTTGATCTGTGACAGAGGCTGGCATTAGAGAAAAAGTGCCAGACAAGAGTATGTGAAATTGATCACCTCGATGGGGGAGGGGCCCCAGGATTGGAATCTGGAGGAGGAGAAGACTCTGACTGGGAGAGCAGTGAGGAACTTTCAGTCTTGAGAAGCCGAAGAGAGAAGTTGGGGAAAGGACTTTCTCCTGAGGGTTACCCATTTTTCCTGCTGGTGACTGGAAATCTTTCCCCCCCAACACTTCCCAATTGAAGGGACTTTTGAAGAGAAACCTGTGCAGACTTTACCTCAGCTCCTGTTGCCCAGGGGTGAGTCAACCTGACTTTCTCTCAGGGGGCTCAGGCTGCCAAGTCCGAGTTCCCCCCAAACTTGATGAGAGTGAAGCAATTGAAAACATAGGAAATTCTTTATCAGTAGAAGAAATACTGTATATTACAGGAGTCAATAGTTATGAAGAATTTTGTAAGAAATATGACGTAGTGGGCAGTGATACTGAAATGGAAGTAATATGATAGAGAACTTGGTACCAGGTCTGGTTTGAGTTCTATAGGGTAGCAAACAACACAAGACCTTATAAGCACCCAGACTAGTACTAAGCATAAGATCTGACATATGATGCACAAAGAAACTTTAATCAAATCAGGAAAACCCCTAAGCCCATATGGACAATCCCTGGCTGAAAAAAAATTGAGACAAGTCCATGAACCCCAGTAAATGTAGATGAAAAACATCCAAGATGCTATTGGATCATCTTACCCAAGCAAAAATTATTGCATGAAACCAAGAATCTGAAACCATAAGCATCAAAACAGATTACCAATATCCCTCATTCTCCACCTTTTAAAAAAAAAATCTTTCCAGGGGGAGGAAAAGAGGGAGGGCATCCAATGGAAATATTAGTAGTAGTAGTAGTAGTAGTAGTAGTAGTAGTAGTAGTAGTAGTAGTAGTAGTAGTAGTAGTAGTAGTAGTCTCTCGGTAACCGAGGATGACGATTGTCTTTGTGCGTTTTCATCTATGATAGATGAGTGTGCACAAAGACACTTGTGTGTGAAGGAGATTTAAGTGGAAAAGTCGATGCACAGAGACAGTCCCACTCTCTCGGCGTTGGAAGCCTGGGTCCAATGGCATGAAAAGTCGTTACACCTGGAGACTTCCTCAGCTGCATTGGATGGCCTTGTTGTCTTTTGTGCTCCAACACTCCCTGAGCACTCACAGTGCTTTGCTGCGTAGCCATCTCAGCCGTTGAACCTTCTTATTAGTTTCTTCCATCTGTTCAGCCGAAGCAGTCTTTAACATGCTGGGTGAACAAGGGCCCAGTTCACCAGGGGTCTATGACTCAATGGCTACCCTCACAAGGTTTAGCTGGCCTGTTAAAGCTGTTGCCCAAGGTGTGGTCGCTGCAACATGCTAGCAGCTACTGGGAGCCACAAGTGAGAGCTGGGTGTCAGGTGATATTAACTAACACACTAATGGCACAAACATCCTGTATAAAGTTTCACTCTTACATGCACACACACGTTAATCTTACACACATACATGATCCTGTAGTTCCAGAAACCTAAGATCATCTTTCAAGGTGAGATGACAGGCAAGTATGTATCCTGTAAAGAAGGCACCCTGGACCTGTGACAAACTTCAAGCAATAAAAAAGGATGGAAGATACATGGACAACTGGAAAGAACTCTGAATCAAAGACATTATGGGGAATGAACTTCAGGAAAATGGGTCACATACAATTAATCACCAATCACACTAACTTCACATATAGGGAAGTACATTCATATGCACATTGGAATAAATATGCATCCACCATGACATATCTAGAACACAAACACATTTCACACTGACATTAGGGGCTGTGCCATAAATAAGGAGAGCCCATGAATTATATACCTGTAAATACATCTCTACTACCAGAGGATATATGTGTATATACATATATATGTATTTAAATAATATATGACATATAAATGTGTACAAATAGCAGACATGGATATATATGTGTATGTATATGTACATATACATATATATACATATATATATATCGCATAATAATGGTCTAATCCAGTAATATAGATAGAAAGGAGAGTTACACGGTAGTTTTGGGTGGAAAGGGGAATACTGTAACTAGAGAGGTAACATACGGACAGAATAAATCAGATTCCATTAGATACAAGTTTATATCTATCTATCTATCTATCTATCTATCTATCTATCTACACCTATAAATGTTATGAATTGTTACATTGGAATGAGCATTACATAAGGCATAGGCTAGTTCAATTTTACTTAAGATTTAAATTTTATATTGATTGCAATAGGAATGATAGGAGACTGAGGCTGCCAAGACCTGAGTTACCCCCAAACTTGAGAAGGGAGGGGAAATGGTTTAGATAGGGACAGAGTTGCCCTTTTCCCACATTCCTTTCCCCATTCTTCCCTGTCAATTATGCCTTTTATATTACCTGAATGAATTAACATTAAAAATCATCTGTTCCCCAAGCTGAGTGTGAGTGAATAGATCAAGGGGAGACCTTTTGGTCTTGAATAGTGGAGTGGGGACAAGAGGGACAAGAGAAAATCTTGGACAGTGGCTTTAGCTAAGGAGGAAAGGCAGAAGGGGGAAAATCTTCAAACCCCCTCTCCTCTCTCTGAGCCAACTCATTACATCTGCTGTCTCCCCTGAATCCTGCTTTGAGAAAGGCGTTCTCCTCTCTTTCCCCCTCTATACTGAAAGTCCAAATTTCCCTTGGATTATAAGTTTCCATATTTTATCTTTTTTTATAATACAGATCCCATGAACAAATAATCAGCAATCCTTAAAAACATTGTTAGAAAAGAAACAATAAATTTCACAGAAAGAAAATTAGTATTATAATTTTGCTTATCAAAAATGTTTACAAGACAGAAAAAATATCTTATTAAAATATTAAACAAAAGAAGGAAGGTTATAAATATAAAATAATCAGTTAATTGAAATTTCTTCTAGTTTCTGAATGATTTTCCTCTTTCTAGAGACCAACATGTTAGTTAGTTTGCACCATTTTGGGATGATATTACTGCTCACTGGATCATCTTAATCCAGAAAGTAACTGGTTGTTGTCTCCACTATGTTCTGCAAACTGAAGAAATTTAGAAAACCACCTTGACAGTCCTTCATTACTTAAAAACATTGGTTCTTACCTGAAATCAAGAACACACACACACACACACACACACACACACACACACACACACACACACACATTCCTTGTTGTTGCTGCAAAGCTAAGTATTTTCTTGTATGAAGTTAATATAACACTTGTAGAAGAGGTCCCTAGGTTTCACCAGACTTCTAGCAATATTCTTGAAAAAAAAAGTAAGAAACCCAACATTAAAATGTTCCTTCACTATGGCATTCCTAGTCAAGAAGAGCACAAAGAAATTGTTTATGATAGAAATGAGTATCAGTTTGAGCAATTTTAGAAGATATAGAAGAACTAATTATTCTTAATATTTTAGCATTAATAAAAAATCCATTAAAATAAATTAATTACAGTTTTCACCTATCCCATGATCCAGGTCCTTGAATTAAAATTTGGCTTCAGGGTGCAGTGTAAGATTGCTTGATATTTGAGAGTATGATTTTTTCCCAAACTTTGTTGATACTGAATATGTAAGTACTTACTCTAGACTTATTACTGTTAATTGTCAGTGATCATTTTCCTGGAATAGCTTTTCCCTTCCATATCTCACTGTTTCAAAGGACAAGATATGGTCATAATTGAATCTTTCTTCTTTATGAGATTGAGGTACGTAGAAATTTGAAAGCTGGGATACTAGACTGGAAAATCTAAAAGCATTTATTTGATACCTAATAGATAATTGTAGTATCAAATAAGGACAAATTTATTTAGTCTACTGTGAAGCCAGTATTATACTAGCTGATCTCAGAATACAAAGGAAACAAAAGATAAAGGTCTCTGACTAAAAGAAAAGTAAAATTATATTGGAGAATAAAAACATAAATATATTAAACTATTAGAGACTAATAAAAGGCAGGAGGTAATCAAGTGCTGAGTTATATGTTATTGGTTCTGTAGGAATTTAAGGGAAATTTATTTGTGAGCTCTTCTGTGATATGCAAGAAGATACTGGTATGGACTTAGGCATCTCAGTGGAACAAATATAGCAAGGTTACAAGGAAATTAAACTTTAAAAACCACTAACCGTTTTTATCATTTGTGCCTGATACAAGTGATATATACTGGTAAGAAAATATGAGGTCTTTTTCTCAACATACAATTCTGTGTAGCTCATGACAAATGCTTAATACAATCTATTTCATTTTATGTCATTAAAAAAGGTGTCTCAATTGAAATTTAAATCACAGAAACACAAAAGTTGTTCTGATCTTCAAAGAGAAGCATTTGTTTCAAAAAATCACAACCTTATGACAACTTTACTTATTCTAACTTCAGTGTGAGTGAAAGAACAAAAGGGGTTTCAGCGAAATGTTTCACTGAAAGGCAATATTCTTAATTCCCAATTCTCTCCCAGGGGAAGGGTGGACTGAATGTCTGACAAAATATCGGATGCACAGTGAGCAGCCTTCATTTGACACAGGAAGCAAGGTTTGTGGTGCAATCCACTGGAAACTATTAAAAATCAATCGGGTGGCAGGTTTTTTGCTATACCTGATTTAATAAAAGAGCAGATAAGACTCCAAGAAATGTCAATGACTGAAACAAGGTTAAACAGAAGAACATTCAAATAAATCACTTTAATTTAAACTATCATTTCTGGAAGTTTTATATACATATAAATACTCATACACTCTCTCTATGTATAAAGTGAGGGGTACATATATAATTTATATGCATGTGTATATTGATTTCCTGAGTATCTAGTATCAATAAGCATAATTTAAATGAAATAAAAATAGGTTTCATCTTGGAAAAATAAATGTGTGTGTATATATACATATGTGCACAGGTGTGTACAATTTAGACAGATACACATATGTCTACATATATGTATATGCATGTATATGTGTATATATTACATAAATTTTAAAGCTATAAACAAGTTATTACAGTGGTCAACAGTTTCTAATCTCTCATATATAGTTATATAATAAGCCATGTTGTTCAGCCACTATTGCTGCTCCTGTTGCTGAGGCCTCCATTCTAGATCTACAGCTCCTTTCCTAGAAGTAAGCTGATTTATAAGAGAGCACCATCACACTTGTTCCACTGGCTCAAATATGCCACATAATGAGTTTTCCCAACTCTCACTCCGCTCTTCATCTCTTCCTATGGGAAAAAATAGTTAATATTTTTGTTAAAATCAATTATTAAAAATAACATTTTTCATTCTATGGTGAAATAAAGATGCCTCTACCAATTTCATCATTACAAGTCTATTCAGCCAATTTTAAAACATCTCTTATGTGTGTTAGAGATCTGAGCTTTTTGTAAAAAAAGGTGTTTAAGTCATTTCCAGAATCCTGAGGATAGAAAGGGTTGATCACTATTCTCCAATACCCCAGACCCATCTTTGATGGTGTTTCCACAAAGGAGTGGAAACAGGGACTCTGATATATGGGACTGGTGTACTACTACCTAACAAAAGAGCTGATCTGAGTATTAAGAATTCAATGTTTCTGACAGAACTGATGACAATTTTTGGTGCTGCTCCTAGGGGTGACTTTCTGTCCAAGTAGCCAGTTTGGGCTATTGACCTTCCCATTCTCTTTCCTTTGTTTTCCACTTGCTGATTTAAAAAGATGATGAAAATCCAATTCCAGAAATAGATCTGAGAATGATCTTATTTAATTTCGAAAAAGGAATACTCTACTCGCAATAAAACTTATCCTTAAGTAAACCTCATCAGAACTCATAAGTTTAACACACACAGAGTATTTCTTTGACCATGTCATTTGGTTTATGACCACATCATTCACAGGGCAATTGTTTCTGAAGGGAGGAAGTAATGTCAATATAAGAGGCTTTTGTTCATCTTCCTTTATAACTATGTTCTATAAGCCCCAAGAATAAGCCTGACTCATTCTAAAAATAAAAAACAACATGCTAAAATAGTATTTCAACACTTTTTTGTGATACAGGGTTCATAGTTTACATGGAAAATTAGTGATTAGTAGTAGTCTCTTGGAAGCCGAGAATGATGATTGTCTTTGTGCATGTGCACAAAGATACTTGTGCGTGAAAGAGATTTAAGTGGAAAAGTCGGTGCATAGAGATAGTCCCACTCTCTCGGCATTGGAAGCCTGGGTCCATTGGCACGAAAAGTCATTACACCTGGAGACTTCCTCAGCTGCATTGGATGGCCTTGTTGTCTCTTGTGCTCCAACACGCCCTAAGCACTCCACAGTGCTTTGCTGCTTCACCATCTCAGCCATTGAACCTTCTTGTTGGTTTCTTCCACCTGTTCCACCGAAGCAGTCTTCACATGCTGGGTGAGCAAAGCCCTGGTTCACCAGGAGTCTATGACCCGATGGCTACCCTCACATGGAAAATATATTATAGAAAAATAGACAAATACATTAATGATTTTGATGCAGAGGAATGAAAACTTTAAAAATGTTCATATATATGTATATACATTCATAAATAGAGAGAGAGAGTAAGATTTATTTAGGAATTTTTTTCTTTAAAATTGATTCAATTTATTTTGTAAAGGCATTATTGATTGGGAAAATAGTCTTCCCTAAACTGACCTTGGTGTTGGGAAACACACACACACACACACACACACACACACACACACACACACACACACACACACACACACATACACATATCAAGAAATCCTTACTTTGGTGGATACCAAGTAGGAAATGCCACAGGGGATGAGAATTGATGCTAAAGGTAAAGTACTGTGGTTCCTTGGCTATAACATTTGTTGGCATTGTCAATTGAGAATGAAATGCAGGAGGTGATCTGTGGATTCTTTCAAACTCCACTTTTCCCTCTTGCTCTAGAATTTTGGGGCAGTTTTATTGAATAATTTCCTGTTGTATAATGTCCAGGGTTTTTCTTTTATCATGATCACCGGTAAGTCCAATAATTCTTAAATTGTCTCCCCTAGATCTATTTTCTATGTCTAAAGTTTTGTCAATGAGGTGTTTCATAATTTCCCTAATATTTTCATTCTTTTGATTTTGTTTTATAGACTTGTGCTGCATTATGAAGTCATTTTCTCCTAGTTGTTGAAATTTTAATTTTTAAATACTGAATTTCATCCCTGGCTTTTTGGTCATCCTTCTCCTTCTGGTCTGATTTTCTTTGTAGGTCATCTTTCATCTTCTTTGCCTCACTCTCAAGCTAGTCAATTCTGGCTTTCAAGATACCATTTTCTTTTTTTAGCTCATGTGCCTATGTTTCCAGATGACTTATTTTGATTTTTAAGGTTTTTTTCCCCAATTATCTTCAGCCTCTCTTACCTGTTTTTTGAATTGTGCTTTGAGTTCTTATAAAGCCCTTGTCCAAGTATCTGGAGTTTCAGTATTTTTGCTTGGTGTTCCTTGATCTTCCTCTATTCCATTTGCTCTTTGTTCATTACCTGGATATGCCTGTGATCTTGTTCCTCTATTTATATGATGCATCTGTGGGTCTGGGCTATTCTTTCCTGAAGGGGCTTCTTCTCTGCTCTGCTGATTGCCTAGATTAGGCTGATGGAATAATAATGATTCCTGAGGTCTTATCTTCTCCAGCTGATAGCAGAAGCTGAAGGTGTAGCTGAAGGTGTGTAGGCTGAAGGGAGCTATGTGTCCCACCCTGTTATCAAGGTATTCTGTAGTAGTTTCAGCCTTTTCCCTGAGATCCCAGTCAGCTGAATTCTTACCAATGCTCTCAATGCAGTCAGTGGGGGAAGAATGTTGGAGATTGAGCTTCCCTGCCCTCTGAAGGATTATCTGTGAGCTGATCTGAGTAGCTGGATGTGCCCTGAAGCCAAAAACTTGAGAAATGGAGGCCCAAGATGGAGAGTGGTGGCTGGGCCCAAGCTGTCCTCCTGTCCAAACCTCTACTCTAGCTGTCTCTCTTCTGACTGTGGTCAGAGCCCTGAGCCTGGCAGAGATGTGGCAGCAAGGCACTCCGTCTGGTCTGGGGCCCTCACCCTGAAATTCCAGCAACTATGGGAGACTCAGTACATTAGGTGGAGGATGGGTCCTTGGACCTTCTTCCTTTTCCTTAAACCTCAGAATTCAGGCTTCTTTGTGTACCTTTTAAGTTTAATTGAGCCGGAGGGTCCCCTGGCTCTGTCCTGTTGTTAGATTTGGTTTTCTGTCCCCTAGAAGCTCTTTGTTTTTGATTGGTATAGAAGGGTTTTCATGGAGGACTCAGTTTTTGCTCCTTCTAAGAGGCCATCTTGACTCTGCCTCTCCAACTTACTGGGGGCAATTGGGTGGCTCAGTGCATTGAGAGCCAAACCTAAAGATGGGAGGTCTTGGGTTCAAATCTGGTCTTATGTATTCCCCAGCTGTGTGACCCTGGGCAAGTCACTTGACTCCCATTGCCTAGCCTTTATCATTCTTCTGCCTTGGAACCAATATACAGTATTGATTCCAATATGTAAGGTTATGGGCTTAAAAAATAAGAATGTCCCACCTGATTGTCCCTGAGTTTGGCTATGAAGTGAAATTGTTACTACATATTTGATTCATAGTTTTGACTCTTGCCTAAAGTAAAATAGTGTTAAATCAAAATTGTGATTTTAGTGTCTTTAAGGCTTATCCCTAAAAGTATCAGTGCTAATGTTATCATAATCCTGTCCCTGCTTTTTCACTTCATAGCAAATTTCTATAATCAGAGAAAATGATTAATGGATGATATGAGCACAATGCAAATTGTAAGATGTTACTGCTTTCAAACTAATGAAGTAAATTTGTAATTGAACTATCTGTTTATGCTTAGCTTAACATAAATAAGATCCTACATTAATTAGGTACCTAAATATGACATATTTCAAAATATAACTAACATCTGTGCAATACTTTCTCTATTTAAATATGGATATAAACTAAATACATTTTACCCATTTGGTATACATTGTTCTCTATATATGATTGGCAATTTCTTAAGTATATCTGCATCCCACCCAAATTTTTTGTTTTAATTTGTTTTAATCTAATTTTGTTTTAAATTTAATTAATTGTTTAAAATTAGTCTTTTGGGAGTTATTCATTTCTGTAGCCATTGAAGATGGGGTTGGATAGATTTCTTTGGAAAAGGCATTTTTGCTTATGTTTTCATAGGATTAGGTTCCTATTAGCATCTGATCCTCCTAAAGGAATTGAAATGAAAAGCTTTGAGAATGCAATAGGTGAGATAACAATGTGTGCCAAATCTAAGTGATTCTAATGGGGCATGTGTCTTAATTTAAGTGCACAATGGGTTCCTGATAGTTGAATAATATTTTAAAAGCTGTACAATTTGTAATGGGATCTGCTTTATAAAATATTTAAGTAGGAACATCTAAAGAATCTCTGAAAACTGAAGGGAACCAAAGAAGCAAATCTAAAATACAAGAGATCTAACCCTGATTATCAGAGAGATTGTGATTTTTTAGTTCAAATAGCTACATGGGACAACTAAGATAAGTTTGTTGTTATTGAAGATGGTCTACTAAAATACTATGGAACCTGATGCTAGTTAATGTTTTAATTATTACTGTATTATTTTTGCTTTCTGTAGCAGTATATTTTTATAGTGAATTTCTTGTTTATAAGTCAAGAGGATTATCAGGGAACTTAACACCATGATAGTGACACTTTAAGCCAAAAAAAACCTCAAATGGCCTGATATTTTTCCTTTAAAGGAAGATTAGTATAATAAAACTGAATTCATTTGATGAAATTTCTTTCTATTTTTTATGATGATTTATTTCTTCAATTTGAATCTTTTTGAGTTTTCTCCTAATGATGAATCTCCCTGCAGTTTGTCTCTTTCCTAATAATTTTTTACTTAGTTATTTTGTAACTCCTAACAGAAAGATACATTACTAAGCAGTCCTTATTCAAATTTGATTTGTTTAGTAAACCCTGGATTAGAATTTGAAAAGCTTGAAACTTTCCAATTTTGAATTGAGATTTTTCTCAAGACTATAAAGTGATAATATTTTTCAGCTTGGTTGGGTTAAAGTACCTGATAAAGAAACTTCAATTTGTGAAACACAAGTGAATATGTTCTTCAAGGGCAAGAATACTTAATTCGTGTTTTCTCTTTTATTACCCTTGCAATAGTAAAGGATAGTACTCTACTAAGTTTGGACATTTTTCATAATAAATGTTTGCTTTCTACACTTGACCTCCCAGATTGATGCAAGTCACTTAGAAGTGTATTGATTCATGAACCTTTGCAACCTACTCCAGGTCACCAATAGCAACAGCAGCTCTGTTGTCCCAAACTCATCACAGTGGCTACTGGTGTCTCACAGTAGCTGCTGCTTGTGTAAAGGAAAGTCATCATCCATAAAGTCTATGTTTTGAGAGAAAGCTTGCCAGTGTTAAACTTATTTGCATAAAATTGATAATCATGTACATTTATCTAATATTTGTGACCCTACAATGTAAACCAACAACTCCCAAATTGTTAGCCATCGTAGGTTAATCATTCTACGAATCTTGTGATTAGAGATATAAATTTTGTGGCAGGTTTATTAACTAGTTTGTTTTCTAAGTGTGTCTGAAATCAGTCAAAAACTGTTTTGATGATTCACGTAGATGTGATGAAGTTTTTTGGTATGAATATTAATATCTTATAGATGACCATTTGATTCAAATCCACATTATCCCAGACCAGAATTTTCTGTTTCTAGTAAGTATGGATTCTATCAAAGATTGTTGGTTCTCTTAGACTATATAAGATCAAGAGTCTAAGGTTAGATTCATTTTCAATGGAATTATCTTTCCTTAGTCAAGTCTGTTCAAGATGCCAGAATACTGATCTCTCTACATCTTGAGCATCAGAAAAAGGCAAGCTAATCAGTATTTCAAGACACTAAACTTACCTTGATTTTGATGTAAGAGAATGTTTTTGACTTCAGAATAATGTAGCACAGCACTGTTGTATTCCATTTTGTTTGTGTTCTATATCTCACTAAGGGAATGCCTTCTCTGGATTTCATGCATGCTATGGAAAACTGTCTTCTGTGTAAGAAAAATTGTAGCCAAATTTTTAATCAAAATACTTTGAAACAAGTTCAGAATATATTGAAAAGGGGAATTTGAAGAACTAGAATTTATTTCATTTAAAATATTATATCATTTAGTATAAAAGTATTTTATCTTATAGAACCCTTTAAGTAGTATATACAACCAGAATGTTAAAAAGCTTAGCCCTGTTAATTAACTCTGAAAAAGAGAGAACTTGAGCTCCTGTCATAAATCTTTTTATGTTAAGTGCACACCTTTAATCTTCCTCGATTTCTAATAAAGATAACAGAAGCAATAATATAGTTGTAAAAGTAGAAATTTATTCCTAATATTTACCTTTTTAGGAATGTATGTCAGTAACAGGATCTTCAGATTTAATGACTCAAAGAGACAATTTTTGTGTATATTTAAGTCTCTTCTAGTGAGTTATTATCTGTTAAAAGGTTAATAAGTCTGTTCCTAAATTATGTTCTGAGTATATTAGTGATGGGATCAAGAAGACATGTGGACCTGGTAGTAGAATTTATTAACTAGAGTCAAAATACTTTGACTATTGAATTTGTTCATTAGTGTTTTGTATCAAATACCAAAATCCTGTAAAAATAAACCAAACATCCACAAGAGCTCATCAAAAGCACATCACTGTTAATCTGGGAAAAATACATAACTACTAAAGTAGTCAGAAAAACCGTCTTTAATCAGGAAAGAGATAGTGTTCAATACCTCGGCCTCCACACAAAGTCAAATGCCTAAAAAACACACAGAGGCCAAGACTTTGGCACTCTGGGAACAGTATCTCTGAGAGGATCACTGTGCTAGATGATTCTTCCAAGAACTATAGAAATTGCAGAACTTATATAATATTTAGGGTACCAAGGCCAGGTAAGTATGATTGATTGACATTAACCTGGCTACAAGGAAATGAGAGTTCCAACCTATACTGACAGTATGCAAATAAACTTGGGAAAGAAATAGTAGCCAGATGCTGGGGTATGAGGGAATGCAAAGTCAGTTTTCAAGTCAGAATTATGGCCCAGATTTTTCTTAATCTTCATACAAGATGGGTTTTATACCAGGAATGTAAGTTTGATATTAGGAACACAATCAGCATAAATGACCATATCAATCTGAAAACTAACAAAAATCACATAGTTATCTCAATTGATGCAGAAAAAGACTAACAAAATACAATACCCATTCCAATTAAAAACACTAGAAAACATAAAATAAATTGGACCTTCAATAAAAATATGTAATATCTATCTAAATTTATCAACAAGCATCATCTATAATGTGAATAAGATAAAAGCCTTACCAATGAGATCAGGAGTAAAGCAAGGAAGTTCATTATTAATTTTTTTTTACTAGAAATGCTAGTTTTAGTGGTAGGAATAGAAAAATAAATTGAAGAAATTAAAGTCATCAATATGGAAACTGAACAATTAATTTTTAGAAGTGTCATGATGGTATACTTAGAGAATCAACTAAAAAACTCATTGAAATTATAACTTTAGCAAAGTTACAGGATACAAAATGAACTCACAAAAACCATCAGCTTTTCTATATATTTTCAACAATGTCCAGCTCCAAGATATATAATGAGAAATTCCAGTGAAAAAAACCATAGGCAATATAAAAATAATTTTAGTCAATTTGCAAAGACAAACACATGAATTACATACAAAAATTGGAAATTTTTTCACACAAATAAAATCAGATCTAGACAATAGGAAAAATATTAATTGTCCATGTGTTGGCCAAGTTAATATAATAAAAATGGGACTTCCGGGTAATCATGGCTGCAATCTAGACGCCACACTCTTCCTCTCCTTGGCACTGAATGAAATAGACTACATCAAAGGAGCATAAAAATCACCTTTGGCAGAACAGGACTCCCCAGTATTCCACAAAGGTGAAGGTACGTGGGGCTTGAACATTTCCAGACTATAATAAGAAGGAGGGAAAGCTTGCACAGAAAAGTGAACTGAGCCGCCCTTCCCCCACCAAACCAGAGTGAGCTACCTGAGCTCTCACTGGGACAGCGAGTGAGTGGGGAACGTCTCTGTCTGGGGGGGGGGGTGGCACTACAGGGTCCTTTGTATCTGGGGACTGCCAGGAAAAAAACATCTCAGGGAGATTTCACTGGAGAACCCCGCGCTGAATACGGGGATCAGCGGAGCTGTACTTGGGGCGGCTTCACTGAACATCTCCTCGGAGCTAAACACCAGGGGCTGACCAAGTGCTGATTATCTGGGCGGAGCAGAACACCTGGGCAGTGTGGCTGTGATCAGGGACCCAGCGCCCTAAGAAACCTCGGAGGCTGGGAAGAACTAGTCTGAAGCAACCTAAATTCACAGAAAAACCTCCCATATAACCCAGACCCCAGACCAAAAAGGAAAGGGGAATAAAACCACCAAAGGGATGGCTCACATGGCCCAAAATCAAGTCTCCAGGAAGAAAGGGAAAAAAGTGACTATTGAAAACTTTTATGGTGGAAGTACCCAAGGAAAAGAGGAGAATGAGGAGGAAATCAAAAAAAAAAAAAAATCAGAACATGCCTCCCAAAATGGAAACTATCAACAAGCTCTGGAAGATCTCAAACTGGAACTTATCCAAAAGATGGAAACCTGGAAAGTAAAATGGGAGAAAGAGATCAGCAGTCTGACAGATAAGACTGCTCAATTGGAAAAAGAGCTCGAAGAATCCAATAGAAGGGCAGAAAAAGCTGAAAAGGCAAAACCAGTCCCTAACGACCAGAATCAAGCAACTTGAAGAAAGCGAGATGATAAAACAGCAAGAATCAATAAAGCAAACCCAAAAAATTAATGAATTAGAAGAAAACATAAAATATCTCACTGAGAAGGTCACCGATCTCGAAAACAGAGGGAGAAGAAAAAACCTCCGAATTATCAGTCTCCCAGAAAAACCAGAGATAAACAATAAACTCAATATGATTCTACAGGAGATTATAAAAGAAAATTTCCCCCACATTCTGGAGCAAGGGGGCAAAATAGAAATAGAAAGGATTCATAGAACACCTTCTATACTAAATCCCCAAAAGACAACCCCTAGGAATGTAATTGCCAAATTCAAGAGCTTCTAAGAAAAGGAGAAAATCCTACAAGAAGCCAAGAAGAGGAGCTTCAGATATAAGGGGGCTCCCATAAGGATCACAAACGACTTAGCGGCTAACACACTAAGAGACCACAAAGCATGGAACACGATATTTAGAAAGGCAAGAGAGCTGGGTCTCCAACCAAGAATCAACTACCCAGCAAAACTGACTATATACTTCCAGGGGAAAGTATGGGCATTCAACAAAATAGAATATTTCCAAGCATTTGCTAAGAAAAGACAAAAGCTCTGTGGAAAGTTCAATATCCAAGCACAGAAAGCAAGAGAAACATGAAAAGGTAAATATGACAGAAAGGGAAAAGGAAATGAATCTTATCTTTTTCTTTAAGTCAAACTCTCTTCTATAAGGACTACATTTACATCAAATTATATATATTAATATGTGGGGAAAATGTTTTGTGTAACTCTCATAAATTGTAGCATCATAAGAGTAACTAGAAGAAACATGCATAGGGAAAGATTGGGGCATTAGGAAGATTTGGGGAAAGTGGGGGGAAAGAAAGGAAAAGGGAGGGGGGAACCGTCGATAATACTAAGATTAACTTCAAGAAATAGGGGGGGAATCAATAGAATAATCTTTCCCATATAAAGATACACATGGGAAGGGGAGGGGAAGAACTCTCATATGAGAAGGAGAGGAAGAGAACGTGAAGTGGAATTACTTAAAGCTTACTCTCAGTGAAATCAAATCTGAGAGGGAAGAACATCTAGATCCAGTGGGATCCCTAATTCTATCTTATCCATTAGGGCAAGAAAGAAAGGAAAATTAAGGAGGTGGAGGTGGGAGGGAGTATAAAAAGAGAGGGAAGGAGAGGGGGGAGGGGAAGGGAGCATAAAAGGGAGGGGCTACAAAGGGAAGCATCTCAAGGGAGGGGACTAGGGGGACTGACCTAAAGTAAATCACTGGTTCAAAAGGAGAAAGCTAAAGAAGAAAGGCCAGAACTAGGGGAAGATATTAAAATGCCAGCGAATCCACAAATGATAATCATAACTTTGAACGTGAATGGGATGAACTCACCCATAAAATGTAGACAAATAGCAGATTGGATTAGAACCCAAAACCCTACCATATGTTGTCTTCAAGAAACAAATATGAGACGGGTTGACACTCACAAGGTTAGAATTAAAGGTTGGAGTAAGACCTTTTGGGCCTCAACTGATAGAAAGAAGGCAGGAGTTGCAATCATGATATCAGACAAAGCCAAAGCACAAATAGACCTGATCAAAAGGGATAGAGAAGGTAAATATATTATGCTAAAAGGGAGTATAGACAATGAGGAAACATCACTAATCAACATGTATGCACCAAATGGTATAGCATCCAAATTTTTAATGGAGAAACTAGGAGAATTGAAGGAGGAAATAGACAGTAAAACCATATTAGTGGGAGACTTGAACCAACCACTATCAAATTTAGATAAATCAAACCAAAAATAAACAAGAAAGAGGTAAAAGAGGTGAATGAAATCTTAGAAAAATTAAAGTTAATAGACATATGGAGAAAAATAAATTGGGACAAAAAAGAATATACCTTCTTTTCAGCACCCCATGGCACATTCACAAAATATATCATACACTAGGTCATAGAAACATGGCACTCAAATGCAGAAAAGCAGAAATAATAACTGCAGCCTTTTCAGATCACAAGGCAATAAAAATATTGATCGGCAAGGGTACATGGAGAGCCAAATAAAAAATTAATTGGAAATTAAATAACATGATACTCCAAAATCGGATAGTTAGAGAAGAAATCATAGAAACAATTAATAATTTCATTGAAGAAAATGACAACGGCAAAACATCCTTTCAAACCTTATGGGATGCAGTCAAGGCAGTACTTAGAGGAAAATTCATATCCCTGAGTGCATATATTAACAAATTAGGGAGGACAGAGATCAAGGAATTGGAAATGCAAATCAAAAAACTTGAGAAAGAACAAATTAAAAACCCCCAGAAGAAAACCATACTAGAGATCCTAAAAATTAAGGGAGAAATTAATAAAATTGAAAGTGACAGAAGTATTGAGCTAATAAACAAGACTAGAAGCTGGTACTTTGAAAAAACAGACAAAATAGACAAAGTACTAGTCAATCTAATTAAAAAAAGGAAAGAAGAGAGGCAAATTAACAGCATCAAGGATGAAAAGGGAGATCTCACCTCCAATGAAGAGGAAATTAATGCAATCATTAAAAACTACTTTGCCCAACTATATGGCAATAAATATACCAACCTAGGTGATATGGATGAATATTTACAAAAATATAAATTGCCTAGACTAACAGAAGAAGAAATAGTTTTCTTAAATAATCCCATATCAGAAAAAGAAATCCAACAGGCCATCAAAGAACTTCCTAAGAAAAAATTCCCAGAGCCTGACGGATTCACCAGTGAATTCTATCAAACATTCAGAGAACAGTTAATCCCAATACTATACAAACTATTTGACATAATAAGCAAAGAGGGAGTTCTACCAAACTCCTTTTATGACACAAACATGGTACTAATTCCAAAGCCAGGCAGGCCAAAAACAGAGAAAGAAAATTATAGACCAATCTCCCTAATGAATATAGATGCAAAAATCTTAAATAGGATACTAGCAAAAAGACTCCAGCAAGTGATCAGAAGGGTCATCCACCATGATCAAGTAGGATTTATTCCAGGGATGCAGTGCTGGTTCAACATTAGGAAAACGATCCACATAATTGACCACATCAACAAGCAAACCAACAAGAACCACATAATTATCTCAATAGATGCAGAAAAAGCCTTTGATAAAATACAACACCCATTCCTACTAAAAACACTAGAAAGCATAGGAATAGAAGGGTCATTCCTAAAAATAATAAACAGTATATATCTAAAACCATCAACTAATATCATCTGCAATGGGGATAAACTAAATCCATTCCCATTAAGATCAGGAGTGAAACAAGGATGCCAATTATCACCTCTATTATTTAACATTGTATTAGAAACACTAGCAGTAACAATTAGAGAAGAAAAAGAAATTGAAAGCATTAAAATAGGCAAGGAGGAGACCAAGTTATCGCTCTTTGCAGATGACATGATGGTCTACTTAAAGAATCCTTGAGATTCAACCAAAAAGCTAATCGAAATAATCAACAACTTTAGCAAAGTTGCAGGATACAAAATAAACCCACATAAGTCATCAGCATTTCTATATAATTCCAGCACAGCTCAGCAGCATGAACTAGAAAGAGAAATCCCATTCAAAATTACCTTAGACAAAATAAAATACTTAGGAATTTATCTCCCGAGACAAACACAGGATCTATATGAACACAACTACAAAACACTTTCCACACAACTAAAACTAGACTTGATCAATTGGAAGAACATTAACTGCTCATGGGTAGGACGAGCCAATATAATAAAAATGACTATCCTACCCAAACTCATCTATCTATTTAGTGCCATAGCCATGGAACTTCCAAAAATGTATTTTACTGATTTAGAAAAAACCATAACAAAATTCATTTGGAAGAACAAAAGATCAAGGATATCCAGGGAAATAATGAAAAAAATACAAAGGAAGGGGGGCTTGCAGTCCCAGATATCAGACTATATTATAAAGCAGCGGTCATCAAAACAATTTGGTACTGGCTAAGAGACAGAAAGGAGGATCAGTGGAATAGACTGGGGGCAAGCAACCTCAGCAAGACAGTATATGACAAACCCAAAGATCCCAGCTTTTGGGACAAAAATCCACTATTTCATAAAAACTGCTGGGAAAATTGGAGGACAGAATGGGAAAGATTAGGTTTAGATCAACACCTCACACCCTACACCAAGATAAATTCAAAATGGGTGAATGACTTGAACATAAAGAAGAAAACTTTAAGAAAATTATGAGAAAACAGAATAGTATACATGTCAGACCTTTGGGAAGGGAAAGACTTCAAAACCAAGCAAGAATTAGAAAGAGTTACAAAATGCAAAATAAATAATCTGGATTACATCAAATTAAAGAGTTTTTGTACAAACAAAACCAATGTAACCAATATCAGAAGGGTAGCAACAAATTGGGAAACAATCTTCATAAAAACCTCTGACAAAGGTTTAATTACTCAAATTTATAAAGAACTAAATCAATTGTACAAAAAATCAAGCCATTCTCCAATTGACAAATGGGCAAGGGACATGAACAGGCAGTTTGCAGCCAAAGAAATCCAAACTATTAATAAGCACATGAAAAAGTGCTCTGCATCTCTTATAATCAGAGAGATGCAAATCAAAACAACTCTGAGGTATCACCTCACACCTAGCAGATTGGCTAACATGACAGCTATGGAAAGTAATGAATGCTGGAGGGGATGTGGCAAAGCATTAATTCATTGCTGGTGGAGTTGTGAATTGATCCAACTATTCTGGAGGGCAATTTGGAACTATGCCCAAAGGGTGATAAAAGACTGTCTGCCCTTTGATCCAGCTATAGCACTGCTGGGTTTGTACCCCAAAGAGATAATAAGGAAAAAGACTTGTACAAGAATATTCATAGCTGCACTCTTTGTGGTGGCCAAAAATTGGAAAACGAGGGGATGCCCGTCAGTTGGGGAATGGCTGAACAAATTGTGGTATATGTTGGTGATGGAATACTATTGTGCTAAAAGGAATAATGAAGTAGAGGAATTCCATGGAGACTGGAACAACCTCCGGGCAGTGATGCAGAGCGAAAGGAGCAGAACCAAAAAAACATTGTACACAGAGACTGATACATTGTGGTATAATCGAAGGTGATGGACTTCTCCATTAGTATAAATGCAATGTCCCTGAACAATCTGCAGGGATCTAAAAAATACTACCCACAAGCAGAGGATAAACTGTGGGAGTAAAAACACCGATGAAAGGCAACTGCTTGACTACAGGGTTGGAGGAGATAAGACTGAGGAGAGACTCTAAATGAACACTATAATGCAAATTCCAACAGCAGGGAAATGTGTACAAGTCAAGAATACATGTGATAACCAGTGGAATTGTACATAGGCTATGGGAGAGGAAAAGGTGGGGGGAAGGGGAGGAAAAGAAAATGATCTTTGTTTCCAGTGAATAATGTATGGAAATGACCAAATAAAATAATGTTTAAAATTTTTTAAAAATATATAATAAAAATGACAGTTTTACCTAAGTTAGTTTACTTATTCAGTGTCATACCAATGAAACTACCAAAATTATTTCATAAAACAAGAAAAAAAGATAAAAAATTCATCTTTAAGAACAAAAAATTTAGAATTCACGGGAATCATTGAAAAAAAAATTAGAAAGAAAGCAGCTTAGAAGTACCAGATTCAATGTATGGTGTTAAACAGTTATCATCAAAACAATCTTATACAGTCTAAAAAATAGACTGGTGGATTAGTGAAAGAGATTAGATACACCATATACAGTGGTACATGACCATAGCAGTCAAGCATTTGATAAATCCACAGATCCCAGCTTTTTTTATATGAACTCAGTATTTGACAAAAACTTCTGGGAAAACTGGAAAATAGTATGACATAAATTAGATATAGACCAACATCTCATACCCTATTCCAAGATTAGGTCCAAATTAGTATATAATGTAGACAAAAAGGTTGATACCATAAGCAAGTTAGGGGAGCATAGACTAGTTTAGCTGTCAGAGAAGGAAAAAATTCATGACCAAACAAGAGACAAAGAAAATAACAATATGTAAAATGAATAATTTTGATTATATTAAATTTAAAATACTTTAGTACAAATATTTTAGTAGTAAAATATTTTAGTACAAACAAAGCCAGTGTAACCAGGATTAGAAAGGAAAAAAGAAGCTGGGGAAAAATAAAATAGATTTCTCTCATAAATGACATTTCTCAGGGGCAGCTGGGTGACTCAGTGGATTAAGAGCCAGACCTAGAGATGGGAGGTCCTAGGTTCAAATCTGACCTCAGACACTTCCCGGCTGTGTGATCCTGGGCAAGTCACTTGACCCCCATTGCCTAGCCCTTACCACTCTTCTGCCTTGGAGCCTATACACAGTATCGGTTCCAAGACAGAAGGTAAGGGTTTAAAAAGTTAAAATAAATAAATGAATAAATAAATAAATAAATGACATTTCTCAAATATCTAGAGAACTGAGTCAAATTTTTAGAATACTAGTCATTCTCCAATTTACAAATTGTCAAAGGATATGAACAACCCAGTTTTCATATGAATAAATCAAAGCAAAATAATAAATAATGTTCTAAATCACTTATTATTAGGGAAGTGCAAATTAAAATGTCTCTCTGACAGGTTTGACCAATATTCCATCCCAAAATCTCCAAAACTTTGAAAAGAATCTCATAAGTACTGTTAGAAAATGAATCAACCAACAGAGAGATAAATGTTTATATAAAATATTTTTAATGGCATTGAAGATGTCCTATGCATATCCACAGAAAATAAGACTTACCCATTTTCATTGAAGTTCTTGTAGACACATCATTTATGAATTGTTTTAGGTAACAGGATACTATAAAAAACTATGTCTGAAATTTGTACCACTACAAAATATATCACTCCAGCAATCCACATGTTAAAATAAAATTAATACAAATATTGGTTGGAGTATTCCATGTATATAATTGAAAATTTGTTACCCTAAAAAAGAACTACATTTCTTGTGAGCCCACCAACTTCCCATCATTATATACTTCCTATAAACAGGGAATAAATTGAGTGGGTGGACCTCCTCTACCCTCTTTGCCTTCCTGTCAGCATGGTGACCGTGGTGAATGGGGATTTTGAAATGGACTAATCAGCCATGGGTACATGGTATTTATTTTGTATCCTCTTTATTCCTTGATTTCTGAAATGATCATTAATAAATCCCTTAAATATAACATTTTATTGTTGAAATTTAATTTTAATTTTTACACATGTCATAGAGCACAAATTTTGTTGAATTAATATAAAACAAGACAGAATAGAAAGGCTGGAAGATGATGAGGTAATTCTTTGTAAACACTATACAGCTTAATTATGAATTAGAATTAAATAGAAAGTGAGATGATTCTGTCTGGATTTTATTTATGAAAATCATTTCTTTCAATGACACTAATCTTCTCATTGCTGTGAAAATCAAGCTATGTGATATCATTATTTTTGATGTACATATATCAATGCCAGTCATAGGATACCATGATATCTCAAGAATTTTAAAAAATGAAACAAGCAAATGAGAACTCAAGAAAAGAATCATGGTGGGCATATGTAGGCTCCATAAAAAATAAAAAAAAACCTTGTGAGGGTAAAATTGTTTAAAATTTATAAAGAATATTTTTTATTAGAAAAGCAAGTCAGTCTTGTATAGACTTCAGCTCCAGAAAGAAATTTAATGATTAACTTGTTAAAATTCCTTTGCTTAAAAATGAGGAAGCAGCCTGAAGTGGAATATTCTTCCTAAATATTAATTGATAGGACTAGTGTGTATCTAGGTTTTCTGACTCCTAATCTAGTATCGGCATGGGCACTGTACCCCTAGAAACTCAGGCAAACTATTATCAGGGAAACTCCCTTGCTCCCTTACATCCTCATGACTCTGAGCCTAAAAACATCCAATGACTCCTGTAGGGTCCTAAGATAATCATCCTCCTTTGATAGTCCTCTAGATTTGAGATGGACAGAGAGATGCACCTCCAGGCTACACCTCGATCCTATCAGGTTACATCTCAGGCATCTGCTTGTTCCCTAAAACTAAGGAATCTTTATGTCTCCAGGCAGATGATCACCCCACCTCACCAAATGCCTGGTATAAAATCCCCAGAACTGATGTCCTCTGGGGGAACAGCTTTTCCATTCTTGTTGTCCTCCAAGGAACTGTTCCCCATCTTGCTGTTCCACCTTGCTATCCTCCTGGTCATTCTCAACATTACTTCCTAAATTAATAATTTTCTCTTTTTGTTTTGGAGTCTTGCATTCTTGCAAAATGTATCCTTCCTGGAACCCCAGGGATGCACACCTGCACCCCACAACAATATTCTTTATATTGATCAGTTGCTGCCAATTCAAGACAAAAAAGAATAATAAAGCTCTACATTAGTACTCCCAAGTAAGTAAAAAAGAACCAGCCATGTATTTAAAATATTTAAAACAGTTGAATGTATTAAATACACCATTAGTAGAAAGTGAATGTAAAGACATGAATCAGAATTACAAAGAACAAAAAGTTTTAAAGTTTTGGCTTAAGTACATGGAAAAAGTATAAAATATGATGAAATTATAGATCAATCAATAGGTCAGAGTATTTTAACTTTATCATACTTTCTTTTCCTTAACCAACTTCATAGAGGAGTTTTTCTGATTGTTCTTATAAAATTGCTCTTACTAATGTGTTTAATAAAATGGATATTAGATTAGGAACATAGGTAGGATATAGACCAAAAATGCACTTTCACATTGACTTGTATTTGTTTCTAAAATTTCCTAGTGTAGAGTGAAAGATGAATGGGTTTGGAATCAGAAGACCTAGAGTTTAGATCTCTTTCTGTTCTGTATCAGCTTTTTGACCTCAGACAATTAACTTGGCCTTCTATTTAATATCCTTATTCCTAAAATATTAACCCCACCAAATTAACTTTAAAAAAGCTTGTGTCTTCTCTCTGAGATGATCTCCAATTTATTGTGTGCATATCTTTTTTTTTTTAATTTATAGTTGTTTCATGTTGTCTACTTCATTAAAGTGTGAAGTCCTAGAAAGCAAGGTATCCTTTTTTTTGCCTTTCTTTGGATCCCCAGAAATTACCATAGTGCCTGATATATAATGGGGAATTAGTCAATCCTTGTTGACTAAAGTGCTTCTTAAACCTCTTAAGACTAGAGACATAAGAGTTCTGGGCCACATGCAATAATATACTCATGACAAGGGTTTATACAAGTCAAATAAAGTGTGTGGACTAGGGAAGGCACAGAGACTCAAGATTTAGTAGCCTAAAATTCCATTGTATGGCAGAGACAGAGACCCAAGACACCAGGAGAGCACTCATGAGGAGATCATTACCTAACAAGACAGAGAGGAGCTTCATGGAGGGGAGAAATATGGAGAAGTTTCTAGATAGCTTTCTATAGTTACTAAGTATTTTCACTATATACGTGCAACACTAGTTTTTTACCTATTTGGGGAGTTAAGTCCTTCATACCTGCTAAAGCTAAGAATATTATAGAGCTTAGTTTGGTAAATAATTAAAGAATTAGATTAATTTCCTAGAGGAAAAAATTCAAGGAGGTAACAGTTTTAGGAACTTAGAGAATTTCATATAACTTTTAGATAAAATTTTTGTCAAGATTGTTTATTATAATAAACATTAAGTTTATATTAAATACATGCATGTACATATGCATACATATATACATATTTAATTAAATTCAAATGAGTGCTTAAAGACCAAAAGGTGAGAGTTTGGAATTGAAAAGAGAGAAACAGAACATTGCCCATTTCACTGGGGTAAAATTCTTTCATCTTTAGATATTTTCACAATTGATTCCACTTCATATCATTGAAATGATTTCTTTCATATAAAAATGATTTTTGTGTTTCTCCAGTATCTCTCTCATACATCAAAAACTGTGAAGGAAAAAAAAAATATTATTGGGCTTCATTCTTACATTGCCAAACAACAATGAACTGGTGATATGCTCTCTTGGATACATGGAAGAAGAAAAAATAAAGAAAGAGCATTCCTCTGGGTCTCCGAATTGAAAGAAACAAGGACAATAATAAAAATTTGATCTGCTGTTTAAAGAAGTTATACAGCATAAATATCTCACAGGGAGTGAGGGAAGGAGAAGGATAATAACTCCTAATTTTCCCTCCTATCTTTTGAGCTACACCTTGGACATCACCTTTTTTTTAGTGGAATATTTTTGAAACTGAGTATAAAAGGTAAGTGGGCATATTGCCTAACCTAACATGAGGACATACATCTTCATCATGGATACAAAACTATCACATTACTTTACTTCATAGATGTTACATTAATATCATTCTCCAATTGTTTCAGATTAGGACAGAGACAAGTTAAATAACTTGTAATAGCAGTTCAATGAAAGTAGTCATGGGGCCATAGAGCTAGAAAGAACCTTAGAGAGCATTTTCTACCACTTCTTTAAGCTCATCTAATACAATGATATTATTTGAGAAAAGAAGTTAAATTATTTATTCAAGAATATATTTTATATATGCTGTATACCAGATTTGAACCCAGATAATTTGACTTCAGGACCATTCATAATTTCTCTGTACCACACTGAAATACCGTTGTATGATGAAAGTGAATTCGGTATGACATATCATTTTGCAATAGGTCACATTTAGAATCAGGAGCAGTTGTTTATCAAATTCAATTAATGGAATCCCAAACATTTATCAATACTGATTAGTGAACTTTGAAGTTTATAAATATTTTTCAAAATTAAATGTATTATCTCATTTGTGTCATAACATATGTGAAATTAATAGAAAAGGAATTATGATATTTACTAAATATCTGTAAGTGAGGAATAGAGAGGCTAAATAATTTCTTGAGGGTCAGAAATTTAAGAGATATGTGACAAAATTTGAGTTTTCAAATCTCACACTAAAAATTAGATCTCATTCTCTTTCAATGAAATAAATAAACATTAACATAATAAATGCTATTATACTATATACTAAATAAATAGTTTTTTAATGACCACAAATAAAGGTATAAGAGTATAAAAGCATATTTTTTAATTCCTCAAGTTTTTTTTTATTTAAAAAGTTTACATTCCCCACTACATGTTCACATTATTATAGTTTTGATGATGTTTTCACTGATCAAATAGCTTCCCAGAATAACCTTTGACTAAGAAATTTACCTATGACTTTGATAGAATTTCAACTTGAAATGATTGGAATAAGAATAATTACAGTGTACATGATATCTACCATTATCATTAAACAGAGATTCTTAGCTTGTTTGTGAAGTATGATCTAAATAGTGAAGACTATGTTGCAAATAATTTTAGAACTATAGATTTCAATTGATTCCATTTATTTAAAAATATCAATAATTAATTTATAATAATGATGAGTGCCAGGTTTTAAAAAAAGCTATTCAAGTACCCACATTTTTATATAGCCATGAAATATTTATACTTTTATAAATTAAATAATTGGCTTGGCTTGAAAACATTCAGAAGTTAATGGGGAAATAACAGGGGTAAGATAATGTATCAGTTTTATTCTCTTGTCTTATTATCTTAATTATGCCAATATGAATTCAAATGTTTCTAAAATGCATCAGAGTTGGAGATGATATTAAAATTTAATAGAGAAATTGCTTACAATTAAGGAATGAGAAGAAATTGGCCTTTTAACATTTCCCATAAAGCTATAAAAATATATAAGGCTAAAATGGACTCATTTTCTTATTTTTGAAGGATCTCTTTTTGATGTCCATAATGTCTATTTTTCCTTTTCCTACAATTATGATAATATGCCAAAGTTAAATGTTCCACTTGTTTTCTGCTGCATGTCTTTGATATTTAGTATTTCTATGAAGATTTTTTTATCAATGACTTCATCAACCATTCTCATCCTCTATCAATTCCAGATCAATGATCAGGGACTTGTGGCTCAATATCAAGAACAAAGTATAGACAAAAAGGTGATGCCAGGACTTAAACCAATCTCTTCGTGAACAGATTGTCAGACAGTCTGGAGCAATAATCTTCTAAGCCACCCTGCTGGCTTGCAGATTGCTGTATGTTTTAAGTGACTTCAATTATTATGGTTATTTGGCAGTAGTTCTTAAAATGGACTTTAGGTTTTTTTGAACTCAGATGCAGATACGAGTTTAAATGAATCTCTCAGATATGACCCTAAAGAGAAGATATTTTAATGATGTGTATCACAATGTAAGAGTTAGATAAATATCCTCTGAAAAAATATGTTTTTGTGTTTTTCCCTTAATAGAATGATTAAGAAATGTCCAGTTTTGTAGTGGTTTTAGAATAAACTGGGTATGTAGAGATGACTATTTAGCATATTCTATAGTAATAGAACACATATTTCATTTAATCATTTTTCATTCTTGTAAAATACATAATCTCAACAGTTCAGAACTGAAAACTGCCTCTGAAACCATCTACTAAAAATCCTTCATTTAATGGGTGAGGAAACTGAGGCCTCAGTAGTGTAAATTACTTGTTTCAGGTCATATAGGGAATAAGAATTGTAGATGAGATATTAGTTTATAATCTCCAACTCTAGCACAAATTTCATTTCAATAAATATTTAGCTCACAATACTGCAGGGTTAGGTATTATCACCATTTCTACATTCTGGAAATGGAGAAACTATTTTGCTTAACCTGATCTCTGCTAGATCAAGACATAAAAAAAAATTGTATTAAAGAACATGCTTTTAAAAATTCCTCTGACTTTCTAGAAAAATTAAATAAATTTCACCTACACCACATTTTAAGTTTAATCTGTATTACTTTTTGCCTGTTATTTTATTAAGTCTAAAAACTTAACAAAAAGTCAAAATAAATATTATTTAGTATTTGGTGATTGCTGAGGTAAATACGTTCACAATAAAAATGCAACAATCAGCTGAGGAACATTCAAATTTTTTCCAGCTATTCCTTTACTTATCCTATACATTTCTTCTTCTAACTCTAAACACATTTTAAGGGTCAATGTGTATGGACTATGTTCCTCAGGAATTCCTAAAGGTTAATTACAATCTATGACAAAAGTCTTCTATCTCTTCATGATCTTGGTCTTTCTCCTCAGTAATGAAATCACTCTTTAAGGATAGACAAAAGTTAGGGATACTGGCAGTAGAGATTAAAATATGGCACAAGAAAACATTTGACATATAAAACCTTAAAGTATAATAATCAGAAAACATATATGGATAGATAGGTACATAACATACATTTATACATCGAGATGTAGAGCTATAGTTATATCATTACCTCCATTTAAAAATAAAGTCCCTTTTAAGAACTAAATAGCCAAATTAGAAGTACTCTGACAATAGTTAATAAAAATTAGTAAGAAATTTATACTCTTTCTATCTCTAGTGATAGAATTATTATCATTAGGTGTTAAACCTGCCAGATTGGAGAACATATGGTATCATAAAACTATCCAAAAAGTCATTATTAAAGACCTTTAGTGTTAGGACTTCTATTTCTATTCTAATTTTTTAAGGGTTACTATCACAAAAGGACAGAAAGTTTCTTCTAAGGGTCTAAATAGGGTCATCAAGGAAGTACATATCTCTCATAATGTAAGAGTGAAAATTCAGGAATCATGAGAGCAAAACAAGAAGTTGTTCTTTTCAGTGTATTTAAATAAACAAACATTTTAAACTTCAAAACTCCAGTCTTTGATCTAATGATTTAATTATATCTGTATACAGTATTTAGTTATTCATTTATTTTACATCAATATTTCAGAAAATGAAGGAATAGGATAATTCTGCACAGTACATTCAGACAGTGATTTTTAGGGTATAATGTTCTTATAAGATGAACATATAGAACACATGGAGAAATAAATGGTAATGGAGATTGAACATAAAGATTATTTTGCTTGAAATTAGGCCTAAATTTGCTTAATTGTAAAGATGAAATTCCTTTTCCAATAAAGACTACTGGAGAAAAGTGAGAGTCAATAGGTTCAAAAACTGAAAAGGAAAGAATGTGTAAGATACCCCAATAATGTATTCCAGTCTTTCAGATATATTCACTTTGCAGAATTAGATGATAAACTGATTTTTTTGTTATATTCTCATTTCTTAGCATTTTTAATAAATGCCATAATATAATACTTTTTGTTCACCTTTTTTTTAACATAATTATATGGATCACTTATGGGACACTCTGGCTAATGACATAGAAAAAATAAAAGATGCCATTCAGTTTCTGATAGTGTCACTAAGGATCCGTTGAAGGAAAGCATGTTGATTTTTCATGATGTCAACTGAAGAACATAAGACATGTATTAATGTCCTCAGCTGTCCTTAATAGCTCTTTAAACTGAGCTTTAACTGATTCCAAGATTTTACGCATTCCATCAAACTAAAATTTGCTATGGAAAACACTTGTCCTAGCTAGAACTACCTCTTCGAAACTTCAAGCAAATGAGGTCAAGGCATTATTCTGTATCCAGTAAAGAATTAGCAAAGATGGGAAATTAAAAGAAAAAAGATAGGTTTTGTTCCATAAGAAGATAGATGATAGATAGATAGATAGATAGATAGATAGATAGATAGATAGATAGATAGATAGTAGTAGTAGTAGTAGTAGTAGTAGTAGTAGTAGTAGTAGTAGTAGTAGTAGTAGTCTCTCGGTAACTAAGGATGACGATTGTCTTTGTGCGCTTTCATCTGTGATGTAGATGAGTGTGCACAAAGACACTTGTGCGTGAAGGAGATTTAAGTGGAAAAGTAGATGCACAGAGACAGTCCCACTCTCTCGGCGTTGGAAGCCTGGGTTCAGTGGCACAAAAGGTCGTTACACCTGGAGACTTCCTCAGCTGCATGGATGGCCGTGTTGTCTTTTGTGCTCCATCACGCCCTAAGCACTCCAGAGTGCTTTGCTGTGTCGCCCTCTTAGCTGTTGAACCTTCTTATTGATTTCTTCCATCTGTTCAGCCAAAGCAGTCTTCACATGCTGGGTGAGCAAAGCCCTGGTTCACCAGGGGTCAATGACCCAATGGCTACTCTCACAAGGTTTTGCCAGCCTGTGGAAGCCTTTGCCCAGGGTGTGGCCGCTGCTGCATACTAGCAGCTACTGGGAGCCACAAGTGAGAGCTGGGTGTCAGGTGAGGGTCAGAGGTTGGAGAGATGCCCTAGGAGGGCACGACAAGCCCTCCATACCAGAGATACTACTCCTCCCTGAGCACTCCATAAGATAGATAGGTAGATAGATAGATAGATAGATAGATAGATAAATAGATAGATAGACAGACAGACAGACAGACAGACAGACAGACAGACAGACAGACAGACAGACAGATAGATAGATAGATAGATAGATAGATAGATAGATAGATAGATAGATAGATAGATAGATAGATATAGAAAACAATAAAAGAACCATCTTCATTGTGTTCCCACTTCACTTATATAGAAGTTTTGGGTTTTCACATTAAGCTATTTACTACATGACTCAATTTTATCAATAACTTTTTTTAGAAATTTGAAAATATCCTCCATATACCTTTTCACATCATTTGAACATTTTGTGTTTTTCAAACATTTTTATCATAAAATCTAGGACATATACAAGAGTAAATCATTAGGTTCTATGTCTCATTTCTATATTTTATAGGAAAACTGATGCACTGATACAACTCCATCTTTTCCAAGGGCCACAAACTTCATTGACAACAGAATTAAGACTAAGTGCTCCTTAAATTTATTACACTCTCTGAATCTGAACTGTAAACATAACAAGTATTGTATTGATACATTAAAATGGAATTGAATTAGAGGAGTATCTACATAGACAGCGTTTTACTCAAGGAAGAAAATTTAGAAGAATAATGTTTCATTATTATTATTTTTAAGTTAGCACAGCATGAGACAGTTTTGAGACCATTGGATAATTCAAGATACAAAGTTTATTGAATTTGCCTAATAGCATTTGCACTTTTAAAGCCAGAACCATAAATCATTGTTTTGTCCATAAAGGAATGTAACAGCTTATTAAAATACACAAAATGAACAGAAAAAAAAAACAGGAAAAATGAAGAATGTGGTATTTTACTTTTAGAAAACTGCTTTTTATCATTATACTAATACTTAGCATGTATATAGTATTTTAATGAAAAAAATTACAAAATATTTCCTACTTTAACCAGGAAACACAGATAAGAATTTGGTTTTATCTCCATTTTTTAAGTAAACTTATATTTTTAAGAGAATCAAAGGTTCTGAATTTGAGAAAAATATTATTTGTTAACAATAGAGAGAAAATATGCTTTTGAATTCAATTTTAAAATTATCTCTCCTGTATGAGGTTTTCTCTTATTCTCTTTGTTAGTAATTACCCTTCTCCACCCACAATGTCAAGTAATAATTTGTTGTCTTTCTCTAATGTGTTTAGTATATATTAAGCATTAGAGTTATCTATGTGTATGTCTCATTGACCTACTAGCCTAACTAGCCTAACTTCCATGAATGAAACTGATGTTTTTTTAATCCAGAACATTATATTATATTCTTCAATAGCTAGATTCTTAATAAGTGGCTATTCAATTTCTTTTATTTTTATTAAATTGTTTTTAGTTATTAAATTGTTTCCTGGAAGTTCCTATGCTGAGATTTTCTAAAAATAGCTATTTGTTGTTTTTTTTTTTCAATGTGGTGAGATACATTCACCAAAGCTTTCATTCCCCTCCTAATTAAGGCCTATGTTGGCTTTCAGTGATGCTTAGATTTGATTATCTATGTCATTTTTGTCCAAGAGGGACTATTTTGCCAAAGTATTCACCAAAGTTTCCAGCAAAGAATTTAAACTTGTGAGTGTGAGTTTCTTGTCTTTTCCATTGTTGTCCTTGCTTTGGTAGACTGATGAATCAAAATAACTGACTGAACTGTCACACATATAAAAAGAATAAAGGAGGCTTGATTAATGAACAAAATGTAAGAATTGAATATTTTAGTGAGCATGATACTTGCTTTCTAGTATCATAATTTAATCAATTATGGTACATGATCATTTCTTTTATCTATGGCTACTCTTTTGAACCAATCTTAATCACTGCTATCACCTTTACCACCACTATCACCTTCATCATTCATTGTCCACAGCCACATATCCACATCCTCTTCTTTTCAACTCTCATCTTCTATAACCAATCGTGAAAATCAGTTGAGGCTGTATTGTATGTGTAGCCTTGTGATTTATGTAAAAGACAAAAGGAAGTATATTATCTGTATAGTCTGTAATGTAAAAGGGCTTATAATCAAGTGGAGAAGTGAGAACATATGCAGGCTACTTCTGGGGGTGGAGACAAGATGGAGGAGTAATTAGGGCAGAATCTCCATTTCACCATAAAAATCTTCTCCAACCAAAAGTGAAATATTACCACAAAAGGAATACAGGAGTGAAAGAAACAAAAGACAGAGTGAAACAACCTTCAAAAAAAGAAAAACCCAAAAGGTAAGCAGAGACCATCTAGGGAACTGAGGGGAGAGGGGAGTAGAGCTAGTAGGAAGCATAGCAGCAAGTGAAGAGCAAGCCAAGAGCAAACCATACCCCCACATGCCACCCACATCTGCTCTCACAGGTTCCAAAATCATCAAAAGGTAATATAACAAAAAGGGAAAAAAGAAAAACAAAACAAAACAAACAACCCCACCCCCCCTTTTTTTTACAGAGACTCAATAAGTGAAGATGTTATGTATCCCTATAAGAAAAGAGGTCATTGGTAACTCTTAAAAACTGTTGTTATCACCTGGGCAGCTAGAAGAATTACACTCAGAGGGAACAGTGACAAACTATATATAGGATGAAAGGACAAGACATTAATAGGTATATAGAAATATGTATGCATAAATACATATACACGTGTGTATATATATACATACATATATATATACACACACAACCATAGCTTTAAAAAAGAGGGTTAATACTAAAAATTTGGGAAAAGAAACAAATGTGGGTAAATTTATATATTACAAAGAAGCTCATGGTGGGAGGGGGGAGAACATTGATACACTGGAAGGGTAAAGAGGTTGGAGATAGGAAATACTCAACACTTATGTGCTTTGAAACTGACCAAAAGAGGGAAGAACAATCCAATCCATTGGGGCAGAGAATAGATTTGCATCCTATAGGGGAGTAGAAGAGTAAAAAACGGACTGGTGGGGAGGGAACCAGAACAAGTGAGGGAGGGGGGGGGAATTTTAAAAAGACTACAGGGGAAAATAAGAGGGGGGAAAGAAGGGAGGTGTAGAAAGGGAAGTAAAATAAGGGTGGGAACTAGGGGGACTGATTAAAAACAAACATTGGCTTAGAAGGAAATAGTGAAAGAAGAAAAGGCAGGACCAGGAATAGAAATCAAAATGCTGGGAAATACACCGCTAGTAATAATGACTTTGAATATGAATGAAATGAACTCACCCATAAAAAGCAAGTGAAAAGCAGAGTGGATTAGAATCCAAAACCCAACCATATGCTGTCTACAAGAAACACACATGAGGAAGGTAGATTCGCATAGGGTGAAAGTAAGAGGATAAAGCCAAATCTATTGGGCATCAAATGATAAAAAAAAAAGGCAGGAGTCACAATCATGGTATCTGTCAAAGCCAAAGTAAAATTCAATCTAGTTAAAAGATATAGGGAAGGTAATTACATCCTGCAAAAAGGCAGTATAGACAATGAGGAAATATCAGTACTCAACATGTATGTGCCAAATGGCATAGCATCCAAATTTCTAAAGGAGAAACTAGAGGAGCTCAAGGATGAAATATATAGAAAAACTATACTAGTGGGAGACCTGAACCTTTTTCTATCAGAATGAGATTAATCAAACCAAAAAATAAATAAGAGGTAAGAGAAGTGAATGAAATCTTAGAAAAATTAGAGTTAGTAGACATGTGGAGATAAATAAATAGGGACAAAAAGGAATATACCTTCTTTTCAGAAGCACATGGTACTTTCACAAAAATTGACCATGTATTAGGGCATGAAAACATTTCAAACAAGTGCAAAAGAGCAGAAATATGAAATGCAACCTTCTCAGATCACGATGCAATGAAAATAATATTTAGTAAGGGTACATGGAGAGTAAATAAAAAATTAATTGGAAATTAAACAATACGATTCTCCAAAACCTTTTAGTTAAAGAACAAATCCTAGAAACAATTAATAACTTCATGGAAGAAAATGACAATGATGAGACATCCTTTCAAAACCTATGGGATGCATCCAAAGAAGTACTCAGGGGGAAATTTAAATCCTTGAGTTGATATATTAACAAATTAAGAAGGGCAGAGGTCAATGAATTGGGCATGCAAATTAAAAAAAATTAGAAAGAAAACAAAAATCCTCTGATAAATACTAAATTAATGTTCCTAAAACTCAAAGGAGAAATTAATAAAATTGTAATTCAAAGAACTATTGATTTAATAAATAAGACTAGAAGCTGGTACTTTTTGAAAAAACAAACAAAATAGACAAAGTACTAGTCAGTCTAATTAAAAAAAGGAAAGAAGAAAACCAAATTGACAGTATTCAAGATGAAAAGGGAGACCTTACCTCTAATGAAAAGGGAATTAAAGCAATCATTAAAAACTACTATGCCCAATTATATGGAAACAAATATGGCAATCTAGGTGATATGGTTGAATCCTTGCAAAAATATAAATTGCCTAGACTAACAGAGGAAGAAATAAATTACCTAAAGAACCCCATATCAGAAAAAGAAATTGAACAAGCCATCAAAGAACTCCCTAAGAAAAGATCCCCAGGTCCAAGTGGATTTACAACTGAATTCTATCAAACATTCAAAGAACAACTAATTCCAATATTATACAAATTATTTGATAGAATAAGGAAAGAAGGGGTTCTACCAAATTCATTTTACAATACAAACATGGTACTGATCCCAAATCCAGGAAGTTCAAAAACAGAGGAAAAAAACTGTTCTCCCTAATGAATATAGATGCAAAAATCTTAAATAGTATACTAGCAAAAAGACTCCAGCAAGTCATACAAGGGTTATTCACTATGACCAGGTAGTATTCATATCAGGAATGCAAGGATGGTTAAATATTAGGAAAACCATGCATATAATTGACCGTATTAACAAGCAAACTGACAAAAATCACATGATCATCTCAATAAATGCAGAAAAAGGCTTTGATAAAATACAACACCCATTCCTGTTGAAAACACTAGAAAGTATCAGAATAGAAGGGCCTCTCCTAAAAATAATAAGCAGTATATATCTAAAACCATCAGCAAACATCATCCTCAATGGGGATAAACTAGAAGCCTTCCCAATAAGATCAGGAGTGAAACAAGGATGCCCATTATCACCTCTATTATTTAATATTGTACTAGAAACACTAGCTGTAGCAATTATAGAAGAAAAAGAAATTGAAGGTATTAAAATTGGCAATGAGTAGACCAAGCTATCACTCTTTGTGGATGATATGATGGTTTACTTAAAGAATCCTAGAGAATCAACCAAAAAACTAGTCGAAACAATCAACAATTTTAGCGAAGTTGCAGGATACAAAATAAACCCGTGTAAGTCGTCAGCATTTCTATATATTTCCAACCAATTTCAGCAGCAAAAATTAGAAAGAGAAATTCCATTTAAAATCACTGTAGATGATATAAAATACTTAAGAATCCATCTGCCAAGACAAACACAGGAACTTCACTTCAACTTGAACACAACTTCAAAACACTCTCCACACAATTAAAACTAGATCTAAACATTTGGAAAAACAATGATTGTTCATGGGTGGGACAAACCACCATAATAAAAATGGCAATCCTACCCAAATTAATTTACTTATTTAGTGCCATTGTAATTGAACCACCAACAAACTTTTATGCTGAATTGGAAAAAAAAACATAACAAAGTTCATTTGGAAGAACAAAAGATCAACGATATCCAGGGAAATCATGAAAAAAAAATGCAAAGGAAGGAGCACTTGTAGTCCCAGATCTCAAACTATACTAATAAAGCAGTGTTTATCAAAACAATTTGGTACTGGCTAAGAGACAGAAAGGATGATAAGTGGAATAGACTTGGAGCAAATGACCTCAGCTAGACTGTCTATGATAAAACCAAAGATTCCAGTTTTGGTGACAAAAACCCACTATTTGATAAAAACTGCTGGGAAAACTGGAAGACAGTATGGGAGAGATTAGGTTTGGATCAACATCTCACACCCTACACCAAGATAAACTCAGAATGGGTTAATGAACTGAATATAAAGAAGGAAACTATAAGCAAATTAGGCAAACACGGAATAGCATATTTGTCAGATCTGCGGGAAAAGAAAGACTTTAAAACCAGGCAAGAGCTAGAAAAAAAATCAAAAAAATGTAAAAGCAATAATGTTGATTACATCAAATTAAAAAATGTTTTTGTACAAAGAAAACTAATGCATCCAAAATTAGAAGGGAAGCAACAAATTGGTAAACAATCTTCATTACAAAAACCTCTGACAAAGGTCTAATTACTCAAATTTATAGCGCTAAACCAGTTGTACAAAATATCAAGCCATTCAATTGATAAATGGGCAAGGGACATGAATAGGCAATTTTCAGTTAAAGAAATCTCTTATAATCAGAGAAATGCAAATCAAGACATCTCTGAGGTATCACCTCACAACTAGCAAAGGATAGTATTGAATGTTGGAAGGGCTGTGGCAAAGTTGGGACATTAATTCATTGCTGGTAGAGTTGTGAATTGATCCAATCATTCTGGAGGGCAATTTGGAACTATGCCCAAAGGGTGATAAAAGACTGTCTGCCCTTTGATCCAACTATAGCAGTGCTGGGTTGGTACCCCAAAGAGTTAATAAGGAAAAAGACATGTACACAAATATTCATAGCTGTGCTCTTTGTGGTGACAACAAAAATTGGAAAATGAGAGGATGCCCTTCACTTGGGGAATGGCTGAACAATTTGTGGCATATTTTGGTGATGAAATACTATTGTGGTCATAGGAATAATAAAGTGGACAAATTTAATGGGAACCGGAACAACCTCAAGGAATTGAAGCAGATTGAGACAAGCAGAACCAGGAAAACATTGTACAAAGAGATTTATAAACTGTGGTACAATTGAATTTAATGGAATTCTCCATTAGGGGCAATGTAATGACCCTGAAGAGCTTGGAGGAACCTATGAGAAAAACCACTATCCACATCCAGAAGAAACACTGCAGGAGTTAAAACACCAAAGAAAAATAACTGCTTGAATATATAAGTCGAAGTGTTGTGGTTGGGGATGTAGACTCTAAATGAACATCATCCTAGTGTAAACAACAACATGGAAATAGGTTCTGATCAAGGATGCAAGTAATACTCAATGAAATTGGAGTTGGCTGAGGGAAGAGTGGGTGGAGGGGAGGGAGGGAAATAATGTGATTGATTATTGTAACCAAGAAATAATGTTCTAAATTGACTAAATAAACTTATTTAAATGGGAAAAAATGAAATTAGGAGAAGCAGAATAATATTGTTCTCATTAATAGCAATATTGTAGAAATAACCAGTGAAAGAAGTTAAATACTTAAATGCTTAACTACACTGAACAACACAAAGATTTTTGCCAATTTCATGTGGGTTTATTTTTCACTTTCTTTTTCTTTTTTTCATTTTTGTGTTTTATTCTACAATGTGGCTGATATAAAAAAGTTTATTCTGTCGCTTCACATATGTAATCAATATATGTATTGCTTTTTCAAGGTATAAGGGAGAGTTTAGAGGGAGAGAATTTTCAATTCAAATTTTTAAAAATAATGCTAAAAATAATTTTTAAAATAAAAAATAATATATGCATAAAACATTGCTTGAAACCTTTAGTGTAGCATTTAAATTCCTTACATAGCAGAAACTATTAATTTCTAACATTGTTTTTAGATTAGTTCAAAGTGTTTATCAATAATTTATACAACTAGGAACATTTTCACTTTCCTATACAAACTTATCAAACCAATTATCTTTTTGTCAGAACAAAGACATAAATGTTGAACTTCTACATACAAAGAGTCAGCAAGCTCCCCAATGTTTCCTCTAGCCTGCAGATTTGAATTAATTAAATAAATTTGCTAGAGTTGTTTCTGACCCCATTTAATTTCTAAAAAAAAAAATAATCTAGGATTTGATTTCCAAAGGAAAACAATACAGGATTTATTAATGTCCTTTTGTTTGTTGTCCTTGTCCTTATTGTCATAATTCATGGTGGGAAGTGTTAAATCATCCTCCTCTCATTATATTATGACTAAATATTCTCAACTGGAACTGTTAGCTATCCTTTCTTCCTTTCCTTTTTTTTTAAATCCCCTTCATCTTCTAAGTTAGCCCTAATGAATTATGAAAAAATTAGGAACCATTTCAATATTAGATAGGAAGGGAAATTACTCAGAGAAATGTAATAATACAATAGATCACCTGGAAGAAATTTATTGTGCTCAACTAATAGTCAACTAACATTTATTTACTTTCTACTAAATTCTAGGACTGGTTTAAGTAAGGACATATTTCTGAAAATACACATACATATAATACATAAATACATACACATTTAAATATTTATCTATGTATATATTCAAAGATCATAGGCAATGTACATACCAGCTACATTTTGTTGAATAAGTGATTTAATACATTAAAATTATAATAAGTTGCAGAACGGGTGATAATGTACATTTCTGGAATTTATTTTCAAGAAATCCTCTAGAAAAGTGAAGTTAAAGATTGGATCCAGTAAGCAAACAATCACAAAATAACTATCTCTGTCATATCCATTATGTATGTATGTCATACATGGGAATATACATATTTCATGTGTGAATTATATATCTATATAGTTACTATAAAGTTTCAACATTTTATTCTTTCAGCAAATCTATGAATTAGTCCATTAGAAATTGCCTTCTATATTGAAATTGATTTATTCATATATCCACTTCGTCTTGATCTTTCAGCCATTGGCTTTTCTAATTAAATTTATTGTCATCCAGCCACCAATTTTTCCTCTTGAATATGCCTGAATTAAAAACAATGATTTCTATTTTGTGTTGAAAATTCTTTACCCATTTCTTAGTATTTTCATAACCTTCAGGCATTTTCAAAATTTCCTTATTTCAATTACATTTTTGAAAGAGTCTTAAGTGTACCATCAACAAAGCCTCCATCTAGGCTCATTTTATATATTTTTTTATATTCCTTCAGTTCAATTCTTCACACTAAAGTTCCTACATTGCATCCAGTGACCCTTCTATGTTTCTCTAATCTATCAAAACTGAAAAATATTAACATAAATAAGTTAGTTTAAGAGCAATAAAGACAGAGTACATTTTCCTTCTTAGATATAATGTATTAAAAATAGAAAACAAAGTTTGATGCTGAGAGTGTGACTGAGGATGGCAATAAAGTGCTTTTGTCAACTTATTTTGACGTGGTGGTAAATGAGGCATTTATTTTTTTATCACCTGTCAAATGAGAACACATTTGCCTTAGACAGAAAAATATCAGACACTAAAACCAGACACTAAACAAAAAGCCAGTTGAGGAAAGATGTTTCAATAGACATAGAAATTTAGGGCCTTGGTCCATGAAAACATTATTTACTGATGTGGAAGCTGCCTAGCTGTTGGATTTTTGGCTGGAACTGAACCATGTATCTATCACACAACAAAAACTGATAGTTGTGCTGCTTTTATATTACCTGAGTAAGTGGCTGAAAAAATATTGGAGAAATATACGAGTCATTTGCCATCTGCCTGTTGATGGATTTTTTTGCATTATATATGTGGAATTTGCATAAGACCAATAAAAATGTATCATTAAACATTGTATCTGGCAGAATTATATTGGCTTCTCCTAGTAGAGGGGATTAAGATCTTTCTTAATATAGGCAACCATATTCAGTAATGAAAATCATATACAGTTTTTTAAGAAATTTATTTAATGCCCAAAGCATTTAAAACTTTTTTTTGTAATTACAAGTTACCTTCAATAATCACTTCCTGGGTCACCATCTAAGGAGAATCTTTCCTTATTTCTTTTCTTTTTTGAGATCCTCCTTTCTTCATTTTTCATGTATTTACATCTAATTGGTGAAGTGGATGAAAAGCTAAGCGTAGAGTTATGAAGATAGACATTCAAATCTGGCCTCAAATGCTTACTACCTAAGAGACCATGGGCAAGTCACTTAACTTCTGTCTGCTTCGGTTTATTCTACTATAAAATGTGAATAATAATATCACTTACTTCCCAAGGTTATGGGAGAATCAAATAAGATAAAGTTTGTAAAATACTTAGCACAGAGTCTCTCACATAGAAGAAACTTAAAAAATGCTTCCAATACTCCAGTGGACTTAACCTTTTTACTTCTAAATCTACTGTTCTGAGATCCTCAGGTCTTGGTTACTTAATATCTCATGGATAGCTTTTTATATCAGGATGGCTGCTCCAACCACATTTCCCTTTAGACTCTTATTCTTTGGCATCCTTAATATTCTCTGTGAACCCACATCTGTGCTCTCCCACCTCCTGCTTTTATAGTTAAAGAACCAAAGACAAAACGTACAGTCACTGGTAATAAATATGTACATCTGTGCCTATGAATGTGTCCAGTTATCAACCATGTAATTTTATAAAAACATATCTCCTTCATGCTCATTCTTTCCCAATGTGTTTTGGGTCACTCTAATATAATGCTGAATCTTTGAGGACAAGTCCCGTCTTCACTTGTTTGTTGTAGTTTTATTGAAGTTTTAAAACAGTGTGACATACAAATCATATCAATCATAAGGATAATATGTTATTTAATCACATGAAATTATATGAATTAATTATATTTTATTTCATTCTTTCAAATGAGATATTTATATTGTGTTTAATCACAGTTCCTGGCATGTAAGTGTTTAACAAACTATTATTCCATCCTTCCCCTTCACTCATACACTCATTTCTCCTATCTCTAACACTATAATGTAATAATGGCAGGTGTTATTTTGTGTTCATATGTGTTTGCATTTGTACATGTGTGGATGGTTGTTTTATCCCTATTGTGTTGTGACTTAGTAAGCACTTAATATATTCTTCATAGACTGAATATATTGGATTGAATTCAACTCTCATCCTAGGTCTCAACAAAATAAAAACTATGATCATGCTTGAAATGTAGTGAATTATTTTGATTTCCTTCCTCCTGTTCTCTGCCATTTGATGTTCAAAGTCTAATTGCTGAGATTCAATGAAATTATTTATGCTCTCTACTCTGAAAAACCAGAATCAACTAAATTGAAACTGGCTATTTCATCAACATAAGAACAAAAACAAACAAACAAACAAACAAACTACTGTAGTGGTTTTCTTTGTTAGCTCAAGATTCTTCTATATCAACTTCTATCATCCATCTGGAACTCCTATGAATCAAAGATGTTTTAGAGAGTGCATGCAACTCCATGTATACAACTGAAATAGGGAGATAAGGAGGAGGAGGAGAGCCAGGAGATTTTAATATTATAAAAACTCTAAAAGAGAGGATATCCACAAGAAGGATGTTGTCAATGAAGAAAAAAACACCCAAAATATTAAAAATCATAAGCACTAACAAAACAAATTTTACATTTAATGTTTAAGGGAATGTTGGTACCTCTGGAGAAAATGGATTATGTTAAATGGTTAAATTGGAATTTGGATTACAAGTTATTTAAATGAATAATAACTAAGAAAACAGAAGAAAGGAGAACAGGTATCTTTCTTGAAATTGAACTTGGAAGTGAAAAAAATATTTAAAATGACCATTTGAGGAACTGGTATGACCAAGTGACTTTTCTTTTAATAGGGCACATTTATTATTAGGAGGGAAAGAAGCAGTGGGTGAAGGTCTGAATATTAGAAAAAAGAAAACAGTGCCTGGAATCATAAGTTCCTGAAGAAGACAAGTTAATAGGATCAAGGATCCAAGTAAAGGTGGTAGTCTTTGGCTAGGATCAATGACTTCCTCAAAAAATTCTGCAAAGGAAGAAACAATATCCAATGTTGTTAAAGAGAACCTCAGGTAAAAAAGGGGGGCAGAAAAGATTCATGTAAAGAGAGAGTGTGTATGTAGGTAGGTTTAGGAGAGAGGAAAGAGTGTAGAAAATTAGCTGTGGATAGTGTGCTATAGAATTTATTTAAAAATAGAAAGATTGTTATGCAACATCGAATGCCTTGTTGGGATGAAATAACATACATTTTTATTAGCACCAATAAACTCATTTTATTAGTTCATCCATCGTAATTTCAAGCAAATACACACACACAACAACATACACACACCAATATACCTTCTTACACAATGTAGCTAGACTAACACATGTTTCTTATAGTAGAATATATAGAATGTTTAAAACAGGAATTATTATGGTAGTACCCTCACTATGTTCCATTGTACTTTTACCTTTTAATCATAGGTAGCAAGAAAATGAGAAATATGCTTTATTTACAAGAAAATAAGTGCACACACCTCCTAACATAATAAAGGACAGCAAATTAAGGGTGCCTTGGAGAACAAAGGAGCCTGATATTCTGACATGTTAGGCCCAAGGGCAAATCCAAATCTTTCAATCCTCTCCCTGGTGAAATTTCCAAGGAGTTTGATGTTATTTCAAGAAGAACATTTTTCACAGCTTGGCATCTGCTTCATGTTCAAAGAAAAGAAAAAGAGTCACACTGTAATTCAGAAATAAGGCTCTCACAATATACCTTCTTGTCTCATTGTGATTCTTATCACATATTTGCAAACACTATTTAAATTTTGTGCATCTTAATTCAGTTCTATTCCAGGAAATATATTAAACATGGTGATACATAGTGGAAGTGCTAATTCAGTTCATTAGGTGACAGGAGGTGTAATACAATTCTCTTGGGGGAAAAAAATCTGTATATATGTATGATTATATGTATACATATTTAAAAATGTATGTTTGGTGAAGCTAAATGACTCAACTAAGCCCAGAGAAAGAAGGTCCTGGGTTCAAATCAATTTTCAGTTACTTCCTAGCTTTGTAACCCTGGGTATGTCACTTAACCTTATTTGCCTAGTCCTTATTGTTATTCTGAAGGGCCCAAAACATATGTTTAGTACATGTATCCTATAATATGTACTATATAATTATGCATATGCCTATAAAATTCATGTGTGTACATATATATTTATACTACTTTGCCTATCCAATAATCTTTATTTTTTAAGTCTTAAAATATCTCCAATATTATTCTTTGATAAGTTTGACACTTTAAAAAAGTATATGATTTTACAGAATTTACAAGCACATTTGTATAATTATGATATTTGTCTTTTAGAGATATGAGTTAAGGTTTTTTTTTATTTCTATCTCTTTAAAAATCAGAACTTGCCAAAATTTGACAATGAGAATAACTCACAGAGGTAACTAAGTACAAGATCTCAGGAAGGAGAGGAGTAAGATCACATTAGGCTTGAAAACAATGAATTTTTCAATGTGTATAAATAATCTCCAAACCTAATTTAATTATATAATGGAGAAAGATATAAACAAGCCAAAAAAAGACAATTAACTTATATTTAATTACCTGGCATTTATCTGTGAGGTGAAGTGCCTATATATTCTTGATTTTTCTTTTATTCATGTATCTCTTTAAATGTTAGTGCATCCTTTCATTACAGCCATAAATATGCTGAAATTTCAATATTTGGCATCTCCTTACAAACTAACTTTTAAGCTCTTCATAAATAAACAAGAAAGAACATTTTGTCTTCAGGGCTCAAAGTAAAGCTCAGAAGACCAAGAATCAGGAGACTTGGCACTTTACTAAATTATCTCTAGGAACTTAGAGGTAAATTATTTAAGCATCTCTATCCTTTTGGATCCTCTAAAACAAGTTACCTGTCGTATCTCAATGGATTAATATGAAGATAAAATAAATTAAGAGAATTAGAAAGGAATACATGACAAGTTTTTTCTCTTCTCAAATTATATTTTTGGAAAAATGATTTGTAATTTAAAACAGGTTTAATTTTCTCATCTGTTCCTAAACAAAAATATCTTGCATTTTCCCCAAATCCCCCCACCCCTATTTCTAATGATCCTGGGGTATTTTCTATCAAGGCTGGATTGTTCCATTCTTTCTTTTTATTATACTAGAGATGAGCATACTAGTGTAATGGCCTGTTATTCAGTTATTACATATACACACATTTATACCAGTTATTTGAGTATATTATATTATTAAACTATCATGTAAGCTATATTAGTATCTAAAACTTTCTTCATCTAAAATACTTCTTTTATATAATCTACAAGGGTTTTTTTTTCATATTTCTTCTCTTTTCTTAATGGAAGGAGATAATAGTCAATTTATTTAGGCAGATTATTTTCAAATTTATATATTTGTCAAATTATTTTGGAGTTGTATTTGTTAACATGTAGTTTCAATTTTCAATTTTGTATTATAGTAACTGACTGAAATCTTAAAATTATATAATTTGATAATTTATTTTGGAAAATGGGTTTTTTAATTGCTTAAAATAGAAAAAATATTACTATTTTAAGTAAGAGGTTTAATCTATGACTCAACTATACTTTGGAAATAACTTCTTAAATAGAAACCAGTAAAATTCTCTATCATAGTTAATAATAAGCCCTAGAAACCAGATGGTATCAGTAAAAATTTTTCTCCCTAAGCTGATAGTTTTAGTAATGAACCATAAAAAGAGGAACAAGGCTACTAGTATACTATATGTTACTTGATTATAAGTCAACTGTCAAGAAACCTGTGGTTTCCATATAATGTACCTCTGAATTCCAGGGAGCCAAGGGTGAAATAAGAATGAAGAAGAAATATGGAGAGATCAGCCTATATTGAATGATGAGAAAGTGCAAAATAGAGGATAAATGAGATATGTGTTTATTCAAAAAAGAATAAAAGAATGGAGAGAGAGAGAAGCAAAAACAATGTATAAATGGAGATTTTGAACCTTAGACTTCATTCCTCAGAAGTCCTTGGTATTTCCCAGAATTCCCTATAATCTCTCCTATGTCTCCATGTTGACAAGATCATGGTATGATATTTAAATGGTGGTATATTTTAAAGAATGCTGCATTAAAGGTAGAGCAATAAAGAAATGTTTCTACCAAGGTGTTTCTATGAATCAGGAAGCCAGAAAAAGAGTTCCTGAAAAACCTCGTCCAGTTAATTTACTTCCACCAGAACAATCTAGATTTCTTGGAGATGTTCTAGACCCAAATGATTTTTTACTTTGTTTAAACATATATTTGCCAAGGTTGAAAGATTTGCTATATCTGTAAAAATTGTGACAAATATCCATCAATTCATAGGTTGTTTTATTTTTGTTTTGTTTTTTTTGGTCATACAGCAACTTATATGAAATATGATAGTGGGTTTTTTGCTATTGTAATTAATTGGGTTATTGTGAATTTTAGGGACTTTGGTACTTCTTTGAATGTGCATTATCTACTGTATTACTGTTTTATTCTGAAAATCATTTGTACTCACACAGTGGTTAAGTTAAAAAAGAAAGAAATGGATCTCATTTTTTGGTGAGAATATTTTTCTTTAACTTTTTTTTTTATTTTGCAGTAATATAAGTTTAAAATACATTTGCTATAATGTCAAAGCACACCCAAAAAGCTTTAGACTATAAAAATTATGTCATTGATTGTTTTAAAAAATATGGGACTTTGCTTAATGATTCTGTCTGATTCCAGGACAAGAGACTACAAAAGAGTCATTGTACAGTGCCAAAGAAGAAAAAAGCTAAACTGCATAGTGCCAATCAAGCACAAGGTCAAAGAGGCCAACCAACCCCAGTGGGATTGATGAAAATTTTGAGCCATAACAGGAGGACTTGAACTTGTTTGGGGTTCAAGATTGTAGCTATTTAACATGTGTTAAATAAAGGCAGGTCTTCCTTGTTCCACATTTTATCAAGTATCTCAAATTTGGCTCCTACCTGGCTCCTTTTCTTCCATTGTGTGGCCAACTTTCTATAGTCCTGGCTACTGACTGAGTAAATGAATAATCGCTTAAATCATTTTAATTGGACCCTGATTCAGGGACCTGTTATAGGTTTGTTTTTCCTTTACTTGGAACCTTTACACATAAGACTTTGATAGTCTATATTTCATCCACAAATTTTTAGTTGGGGCAGCGGGGTGGCTAAGTGATTGATTGAGAGACAGTCCCAGAGACAGAAGGTCCTGGGTTCAAATATGACCTTATAAACTTCCTACCCATGTGACCCTAGGCAAATCACTTGAGCCACATTGCCTAGCATTTACCTCTCTTCTGCCTTAGAAACAATTGGTTCTAGGACAAAAGGTAAGAATTTGTAAAACTGTTTATATATGTTTTTGCTAATGAGAAAGAATTAAACTAATAAATTACAAGCTTATTTTGGAGTACATGTCTGTAGCAAAGTACCCTGAAATCCATGTACTACTCTACTCGCTTTTGAAAATTGGGGGGAAAAGACAGGGAATGTATCTAGAGAAAGAAAAATTTGCATTTTTAAGGAGTTAGCAAAGGATTAGATATTTTTGGCAATATAAAGCTTGTAGGTAGGCTAATATAACTGTTTGTATGTATATGTAAATATAGATAGAAAATTCAAATATATATGTTTATTTCTAATGCACAATCTCTGTCATGCTATTTCTTTAAAAACAAAACATAACAAAACAAAGCTTTTGATTATCACCCCATTTCTTATAAAAATTTTCTAGGCCACAAAAATTTGTATGATGGAGAAATAGCCAGTGAGCCTTATGTTTCACCATGGATTGATGCATAGGATGGTTTGGGAAAGGGAAGTCAGAAGATATTAATAGAGAATAAGCCAAGCCTTTGGCTACATCCAGTAGATTTGGATAAGTTGTTTCCTCATGGTCATTCTCTTCAATGAAATCAATAATTGTTTCTTTGATTTATTCTTTGACCAACCAATTTCAAACTTCTTGCTTTCAAGACACAATTTTCTTGTTTTAGTTCATGTGCCTCTGTTTCCAGATGACTTATTTTGATTTTTAACTTTTTTTTTCCCCAATTGCCTCTCTTAATTATTCTTTGAATTGTGTTTTGAGTTCTTCCAAAGCCTGTGTCCAATTCTCTGGATTTTCTATATTTTTGCTCTTTGTTCATTACCTGGATAGAAGCTGTGGATTATAATTTCTTTGTTCTTTTTCAGTTGTTTACTCATATTTTTTTCTTTCTCCCCCCCCCCCCCCCGTCGTCTTTGCCTGTAATTGCTATGGGGTGGGCCAGCCTCCCACAGGGGATGGGGTCTTGGAGGTGGGATGGTGTTGGCTGAATGATGGATGTGACACAGCTTTTGCATTCAACCCACAGCACAGGTTTCACAGGATAAACTGATCCACCTTGGCTGAGGCCTGGCTTTATTTTATGCCCTCATGATCACACATCTACTTGGCCCACAGTTTCATTCTCAACATACTTGTTTTCATGATACCTAACAACAGACAGGAAGCCTAGGGAGAGAGTCAACAAAACATTGTTGCTAAGGGCAGGATCAATGGGTAGAATCAACATGATCCAGATATAGATTAGGGAATTCAGAGCACAGATATACCAAAAGTTTTTATGCCTATAAAAGAGGGTTCTAGCTAAGTGGGTATATAAGAATCCTTAGGTTTCATTTTATAAGTGGGATCTCCTGGTACTATCCTGGGGGGAAAGAGTGGGACATCTGTATTAACACTGTAAGCATGTTGCTCTCATAAAATTTTCCTGGGACTAAGTAAAAATAATAATTATAGCAATTCCAATAATAAGGGGATGTTAATAAGGAAAGTCATTTGAGGAAGGGTGTTCAGTGGGTGTTTCCATTCTTCCTGGGGGCTGCTTTGTAGTCCCTTGTTTCCAAGTGTACTGTGTCAAACAGCATGGTCTTTGATGGCTCCTGGTATTTAATCTTAATTGGATCTGTGGTTTTGGACTATTATGTCTGAATGGGCTTCTTCTCTGTTCTGCTGATTGACTAGATTAGGCTGATGGTGTATTAATGAGTCCTGAGGTCAGATCTTCCCAGCTGGAACATCTAGGTGCAGGTGTGGAGGCCAAAGGGAGCTGTGCTTCCTACCCTATTACAAAGGTATTCTGTAGTGGTTGCAGTCTTTGCCCTGGGAATTTAGTCAGGAAGACTCTCAGCACAGTCAGTGGGGGCAGGGTATTGAAGATTGAGCTTCCCTTCCATCTGAAAGCTTCTTATCTTTCCTATTGATAAAATTAAGCCAAGGCAGAGCTTATCTGTGGAACTGGATATTCCCTGAGGCCAAAACCTCAAGGATGGGGTAGGGCAAGATGAAGAATTTGGGCTGTGACTTGGCTTCCCTCTCTATGCTTCTCCTCCAGCTGCTTCCCTGCCAAATGTTTTCAGCACCCTGAGCCTGGCACACCTGTGACAGTAAGGTACTTTCTCCAGATTAGAGCCCTCACTGAGAGATTCCAGCAACTGTCAGATACTCAGCAGAGTAGGTGGGGCAGAGATTCTGGAACCATCCTTCTTCCTTTTCCTTAAACTTGAGAATTCAAGAATTCTGGCTTCTTTTTTTACGTGCCTTTTAAGTTGTATCCAGCAGGAGGGTCCCCCAGCCCTGACCTGGTCTTAGATTTGGTTTTCTGTCCCCTCAAAGCACTTTGTTTTTGATTTGTGTGGAAGAGTTTTCCCAGAGGTCTGGACTTTTGTTACATCTAAGAGGACATTTTCTCCTCAATCCATTTAAATACTTTCATGACTGAAATTTCTGATTTAGTGAACTTTTTGTTTTAATTTCCAGACTCTCAAAATGCTAAAGTAGGGTGAGAAGATTGCCATTGGTTTTAGTTCTTTTGATCAATATTTCACATATTGCAATTACATCTATGAGATGAGCTTGCAGGTAACTGAACAGGAGTACAACCTGTTTTTAAAATACTTGATGAAATATTGTATATAGTCTTGATGGTTTTTTTAGTAGAAGTGAGATATCAAGGTTTGCTGGTTTCTTGAATCCCATAGTGAGGCTAGGTCCGACAGGCCTCCCCACAGACTGCATGTGCTTATCTGACTCTAGACCAGTTTAAAAAAAACAAAGATAGGGTTGTATTTGAATCACAGGAAGGTGAATGGGAGCATTAGGATTAACATTCCCCAATCTAAAAATTCTAGCTAAACATTCCCCCTTTCTAAGGTCCCTGCAAAGAGATGTTTTCCTTTCTTCTAGCTCCTTAGATCCCTTCACTGACTGTCTAAAAATCCCTAGCTGTCTAACTACCTGACTAAAATACTCCCAAATAAGTTCTGGCAAGGTTTATATTTCTTTAGATCAGGTAAGCTGACCCTTTATCAACCCTGGCCAGTTAGGCCCAAGATGGTGGTAGATAGGCCTGCTGGTCTTCCATCACTGGCAGGCCTAACACAATGCTCAGAGCAGATGTAAACACTCTCTCAGGAGGTTGGAATCCAAGTAGAGGGCAAGGTATGACAAATGTCTTCACACAGGTTACCAGAGCTGTGTAAAGATAATTTTAGCTTTGTGACTTAAAATTTAAATTTAATTTGGTCACCAGGGAAAATCCCAAATAATAAAATATCCAAGTCAGATGGAAATTTTATGGTGATTTAATTGATATAGTAGAGGAGAATAAGAAGAAGGAAGAAGGAAAGGGCTAGTACCAGGTGGGAAGATTAGGAGATCTAGAAAGTCAGGTTTTGAGTGTGAAGGAGGAAGGAATTAGCCTGACCTCCAAAAGGGCTCAGCCAAGATGCCCAAACCTGAATCAGCTCAAGGGCAAGCTCACCACCAAAACCAGACAAATAATTGCCACCACTCCAAGATTTTGGAACCCCTAGTAAGCTGCCAGGCATAGTTTCCTCTCCAGGGAAAGAGGGTGAAGAGAGCCAGTGACCTGCCTTATATAGATGGTTTTAAGTCACTTTCCTGCATCTCATATGTATCAATCATAGCTTAGCTTGACTTAGGACAGGCCAAGGGTCTGTCCCCTTTTTCTGCACATGTCTGTTGAAGCCCATTTTTCTCAGATACTTATTCCTTGAGTTTGGGGCAGACCTTCCTAATCTTGTTAAACTAAGGAGAGTGGAGAAATGTAGAGTTCCCAAGTCTTGATTCTGTTATTCCAAGTGTCTCCATTGTTATCGATCAGGAAATAGATAAATCAGATCTTCTAAAGTATGGTCTGATTAGGGTGGAGTAGTTTTAGAATCACAATTCTCCCCTGAGGCCCGAGGAAGATTAGTCTCTTCAGTGGGTTTTGTAAACAACCCAGCTATGAATTTATGATAGTTAGAGAGGAATAGAAAATAGAGAAAAGCAAAACCCAATGTTTTGCTAGGAGCGTTGACAAAAAGCCAAATTAGGGGCAGTCCCTTTTGGCATAAAGTATACATTTACAATAAATGTTCAATCAAACTTCAGTTCAATCAACCACACCCAAAGTTCATTCTTGATCTTGATGTAGTGAAGGTTTTCTGGCATCTTTCTGCAACAGTTCATTCTCTGGATTTAGGAGTTAGTAAGCTTCTTCCTTGAAGATCTTTCTCGAACAAAAAATTTCAAAATCTTGGATTGTTATTAAAATACAATTCCCCCAGAAGTGGGTGTTAAAAAACATCCAGTTCAGCTCAGGATGAATGTTGAGTTATGGGGGTGTATGAGTCAACTATTAAAAGAATTGAAAAACAACAAAAACAAAACAAACAAAAAACATATATATATATATATATATATATATATATATATATAAAGGAAAAAATATGGAAGAAAATTAAACTTTTGAGAGAAAGAAAAAAATTCAAAGTCAGAATCAAAGAACCAAAATCTATGTATATAAATTGTCGAGTAAGCAAGAATAAATTCATAATAGGACCTTGTACAGGTCCAATTTAAAGTAATTTATATCCCACAAGTTGGTAGGACAGATTGCAGTAATATTTCACTTACCCATTTGCATCCAAGACTACAGGAAGTTGCCATACTATAAGAAGGAAAGGAACTAGAATTCTATTTTGATAGGGAATGCATCATTCCTTGGTCTGATTTTTTTCATTTTCAGGGATATAGGGAGCCAGCATGATAGTCAAATTTTGGTACTTGTATGAGTGCTTCAGAAAGAGTGTAGATACAAGGAAGTCCTATGACTTAACATGTGTCAAGCATCGCAACCTCGAATCTCACGCTAGTTTTTCCTGTGTGCTCTCTTGGCACTACTTCAAGTTAAGTCTGTGCTCCTTCTTTTTATCCCTTTTTCTGGAATCAGACACAAACATTAATCACTGTCCCATATCAATTTATTAATAAATGGTAGGTTCCCATAGTTTAAAGCTTTTGGGTATACATTGATATTATAGCAAGTATATATATATATATAGCTATAGATATAGATAGATAGATAGATAGATAGATAGAGAGAGAGAGAGAGAGGGAGATAGATAGATAGATAGATATAAAGCTTATATTACTGCAGAGAAAAAATATATGTATCTTTAGTACAAGATATGAGGAAAAGGGAAAATCAAATATTCTAGTCAAAATAAAAGAAAAACAATAATAAAAAAATAATAAGGGAAAAATCAGGAATTTAATGTGTTCTCAAAAAACAGTATCCACTTGTCAATGGATTATTATCTCCAATTCATGTGATAGGATAGAGTTAATCAGTCTCAATAGAAGATGCTCTCTTTATATGTGAACAATGAATCCAAGGGTCCTTCTCTCCAACCTTTATAGATTTTGGAGTAGTTAACACTATTTGGAATGGCCCTTCTCAGGAAGCCTCAGTTGCTCCAGTATGCTTGAAATTCATAATATACACCTTGTCTCCTGGGTTCAGGTCATGAAGTGAAAAGTCTAGTGGTCCAGCTTGTACTGCATCTCAGGATTCATGGAGTTCACTCAGTTTGTTCTGTAATTCCTGTATATAAGAAGCAATAGTAGTATCTCCCCCTAATAGTGATGTATATGTGGGGGAGAAAGGCTTAGCCTGAATAGGTGGATGTCTAAAAAGTATCTCAAATGGTGAGATGTGTAAGTCTCCTCTAGGCCTGCTTCTAAGATAAAATAGGGCCAGAGTGAGTATTTCAGGCCATTTTTAATGGGTCTCAATGCATAATTTGCCAATCATAGTTTAAGTGCTTTATTCATTCTTTCAACTTGGCCTGAGCTCTGGGGATGATATGAACATGGAATTTGGGAGTTATCCCTAAGCAAGAATATATTTGATTCATGACAATCGGTAAAATGACTTCCTCTATCTGAATCAATATGTGCTGGCAGGCCACAACGAGGAATAATTTCTTTTAAAAGCATCTTAGCAACAAAAGCTGCTATGTCTTGGATCACAGGAAATGCTTTCAGCCATCTGGTCAGTTGATCTACTATGACTAGACAAAATTTATAATGTCCTGCCTTTAGCATTTTTACGAAATCTATCTGTAGGTGCTCAAAAGGTGTGTAAGCCAGAGGAAGCCCACCAAAGGCGTGTTGGTTATATGCCTAGCAGGTAGAGCAGGCTGATCACACTTTAGAGGCTATGATAGTTATACCAGGGCCTATCCATATTCTCTTAATAGGGTCCACGATGCCCTGGGTACCAAAGGTACCATTTTTTTTATGAACATATTGGCAAATTTGGTGATAGAAGCTTCTAGGGAGTAGGGGTTTTCCTTCAGCTGAAACCCATACTCCATTAATCTGTTTTGCTTTGAATTTTTGTTTTCATTTTACACTTCCTTTTCTTTATAGGAAAGTGATAAATTTAAGTCATCAGTGGTTGTTAATGTTAAAATTAATTCAGCCCCTTCTATGACTTCTAGCTTTATAGCAGTATCTGCTCGATCATTCCCCTCGAGACAGGGTCAGAACCACTGGTATGGGCAGAGCAATACAGCTAGGGCTTCAGGCAGCTGGAGAGCAGAAAGGACTTCATTAATAATTTCTGCATTAGCTTTGGATTTTCCATCTGAGGTTAAAAATCCTCTCTGGAGCCTTAGCATCCCAACTGAGTGACAAACGCCAAAAGCATATCTAGAATCCATATAAATTGTTGCCTTTTTACCCTTGGCAATTATACAGGCATGTTTCAGAGCTATGATTTCTGCCACATGAGCTCTAATATTAGAGGGCAGTGAAGCTGACCATTATGTGGCAAATTCTGTGACTACAGAAGCTCCAGTGTAGCATATGCCATCCCTCAGAAAAGAAGAGCCATCAGTAAATAAGACCAGATCTGAGTTGTTGAAGGGAGTATCCAAGAGATCATCTCGAGGCTTTTCTGCCATGGACACTAGTGTTTCACAACAGTGTAATGGTTCTTCTGAAGTTGGTAAATCTGGAAGCAAGGTGGCAGGGTTAAGGGTTGTACAGCATTTAGAGTAATATTTTCATTGTTTAACAAGGTTATTTCATACCTTGTAATTCGCTGATCAGAAAATGCCTGTGTTTTATGTCTTAGCAACAATGCTTCTACCTCATGTGGGCACATAATTGTTAATAGGCATCACAGTACTAGATCAACAGTTTTTGTCACTAGTAAGGAAATAGCTAAATCAGATCTTCTAATGTATGGTCTGATTAGGATGGAGTAGTTTTAGAATTCACAAGTGGTAGCTTTGGCTTCAAGAGGGTAGGAAGTAAAAATCCTCCTTTACTTGATACAGATCCCAAGCAGGAGGAAGTTACAGCTTCAGGGTCTCCCACAAACAGGAAACCAAAAATCCCCTGGCAGCTCTCTGTGTCCCCTTTTCTAATTCTTCTGTATCCCAGAATACAGTCTATACAGTTCTGCAGCATGCAATAAGTCCAATACATTGATCTCTGTGAATAATCCTTTCTCTTGTCTGTTTGCACCCATTTCTCTCCTTTCCTTCTTATACTCAAAGCATTTTGTTTTTGGTTTGTGTGGAAGAGTTTTCCCAGAGGTCTGGTCTTTTTCTATGTCTAAGCAGCCATTTTCTCCTTAATCCATTTAAGTTCTGTCATGACTGAAATTTCTGATTTAATGAAATTTTGTTTCAATTTCCAGTCTCTCAAAATGCTACAAATAGGGTGAGAAGATTATGATGACTTTAGTTCCTTTGATCATTACTTCACATATTGGAATTATTTGCCTCTATGAGATGAGATTGCAGGTAACTGAACAGTAATAGAGCCTGTTTTTAACATACTTGCCCACGATCTGGAAGAGTTAAAATATGGTTCACACACACACTTTTCATTCAGACTTTATATTTCTGGAGTGTAAGAAAAGCCAATGTGTTTGACTCTAATCACAACTGATCTAAAATAGCCATTAAAAAGAATTTCTGAGTTAAGAGGGCTGTTGTATTTCAAGAAACATATAGTTATCTTTGTGTAATACAAAGTTTAAATTAAATGGTCCTGTAATATACCATTTAGTGCGTATTTAGATTTTTAAATGCAATTTAATTGGGGAAATAGAGCCTACTAATATAAATCATGGCATTATCCTCTTAGTAGATAATTATTTGAAGAGAATAAAATAGATATACTATATAACATTTCAGATCACATATCTCACTGGGGAGAGAAAGGTTCAATTTGGTGTGCCACTAAGGATGAATTTGTGATCATTATAGTTACAACAATCTGTCACTGTCATAATGATTGACAATGGTGATCTCTAGAGTTCATTGGGTGATATATTTACTATCTCTGACCTTTTTTTCAGAATACATTCTTGTTTTAGTAATTGTTTAGTAACTACTCTTGTGAAAGAACTATGACAAATCTATATACTAAAATTACACTACCTAAAGATTCATTTTGAAAACTTCTTTTTTATTCATCTTTCTTGATTAAGTTCTAACATCTCCCAACCCCAGAGGCATCTCTAGTTCCCATACATAGACTTCAGAAAAAAGGGAATAGAAACATAACATGAGAGCACTGAAGGAAGATGTACAAATTATCTAATCCCTAAACCTTCTTTTAGATGTCAGAAAACTGAGGATCAAAGAAATTCAAAAATTATCTTAATGAATGTGATTCAGGTTAATTCTGGTAACAAATATTTGATTTCTGATTGAGTTCATCATTCTAATATGCCAAGATTGTCATGTTGCCTCTTTTATTTCTCATGTCTTTGTTTTCAACATGTTATCATAGTAAATGTCTAACAATATTTTGAATTATGTCTTTCATTTTTAAAGGTTATATGTTGTTAAATCACTCTAGTTAAATTGTGCTATTGAAAGCAAAGTATTCTTATTTTCTTCTCAGATTTTTGTATAGTTTCAAATGCCTGAAATTCATATCATATTAGTTAAATTGTATCATTTAAGCCTCATTCTTTATAGAATAATGAATTTTGGGAGCAGTTGGATGACTTAGTGAATTGAGAGCCAGGCCTAAAGATGGGAGGTCCTAGGTTCAAAGCTAGTCTCAGACACTTCCTATCTGTATGACCCTGGGCAAGTAACTTAACTTCCATTGTCTAGCCCTTACCATTCTTCTACCTTGGAACCAACACATAAAATCATTCTATGACAAAAAGTAAGGATTATTTAAAAAAAAGAATAATTAATTCCATCAAATGTTTCTACAGTTAGTCTTTTATTAAACTAACCAAGTTCAGAAAAAGGAAAAATGTTTGTTGATTAATATTAAAAATTAAAAGGAAAACAAATTTGAAAAATTGTTTTAGGTACAAATAGATTCCTTTTAAAGATAATTTGAAATTCTACATAAAAATAGGTTTCTTTTAAAAATTAAAATCAATTATATAATTCAGTAGTTAGGAAGATGAAATCAATAAATTAATTTTATTAGTTTTGATACCTATTTAGTATGTAAAATGGTACTCTGTATCCTCAAATAATTATCAGCACAGGAAAATTACTAAATTTTAAGTTTTAGGAGCTAGAAAAGTTGTGTTATTTTTAATAGCATAAATCCAACAAAATGAGATAATCTCTCACTTAATACTAATTATGTTCCACATTATCTTCCTATGTAAAACAATTTTTCTTGAGTATTTCTCCTGACTTATTTTTCTAAATTTTTAATGACATTTGAAAGATAATATTCCTATATAAATTCCCCCAGACACTCTTGTGGTTTTAAAACTACTTTAATTACTGAGGAAAAAATAATTTGAGAAATACCTGAAAAACTTGTACCAAATGATGGAAGTGGTAAATATACCTGTGATTTCAACTTTTAACCCTGGAAATTTTCATGATCTTAGACTTTCAACTTCCCTTCTCCTTCCTCCTCCCTGCTTCTTGAGTTTGAGATGTGGTTTTTTTTCACAGTTATTACCATATTTCTGACTAGTTGGGGTTATAATTTAAGTGACCATATATCAATATATGATTTCATATGATATCATTAGCTTTAGTTATACTTTAGGCTATACAGAAAATTCAAATAAGTGATCTAATAAGGGTAAAAGTTATGCAATGATGGTGAGAGAGAAAAAAGTGCATGAAGCAGGAATGGCATTTGGGAACTGAGCAAGGACTTCTGGGAAATTCTCTTGAGGAGAGGGGTCTTGGGTACTGAGACAGAAGGGAGTGGAAGGAGGAGCTGTTTCTCTTGGCCATTTTCAAGATACCTGTGGAGATTTCTGACACTGACAGAAATCTTAACATCACAGATTCCTATTTAAAACATCACTGGTTCCTGTCAAGAAAAAGATAATTTCTCTGAAGATTTTCATTTCATTAACTATTGAGATACTGGACTCAAATCAGTAATCAATGTTCTTCCTTTTTCTGCCTCTCCCCTGCCTACAAGAAAACCTTTTACTTTAGTAATTAGATTATTTAGAAAAAGATTTAGGGAGACCTACAATCCTTCTAACTTCTTCCTCTTTACCCCAATCAACAATTAGATCAAATAAGCAGTCAGATAGCAAATCCAATCTTGTTTATTTTCATCTAGAGAGTAAGTCCATTGGCAGACTCCAACTTGTTAGCAGTTTTCAAGAAGACACAAAAGGAAGGCTTGTGAGTGCCCCAAAGCAGCACATATCCAGATTGAGGTCCCACATTCCTCTGTTTGTAGAGAAGACTTCCCCACTGCCCTTGAGGGCCAACACAGCCACCATGGGGCAAGCCTTTGCTGAGGGGAAATCTCCATTTTGTCTCCTGCAAATAATTCAGGGACTCCAGGAGGGAGTAGTGAGGGAAGCCATTTTCATCAACCCTTTTCTCACTGCCTTCAACTCTCATTTCTCCATCTAAGGAGTGTGAGTTCCACAAAATTACACTTAGAAATAATTTAAATAAAATTTCTCCATACCTCTTCTGGAATTTGTTTTTTTTTTTTTTGGTCATCTCAACTCTTTACAAAAATAGCCAGTTGGAAAAAGTCAGTCTGCTTGAATTTAAACATAAGTGATGTTTAATGTACCTTATCTATGTTCCCAATGACTTCTTACCCTCTTGAATTTATTTTTGGTACATTGCCAGAGACCTCTGACTCTCTATTCTTAAATGAAGTCTAGAATTTTCCCTATTAGAAATATGTTCTTCCTTCTTTCATGCTGGTTTTCTGATACTTTAACTTCATGTATGCCTTTGACTTTGAGCAACTGTCAGACATCTCTGCCTTCATGTCTTCTTGGCATAAGCTTCCTTGTGGGCATATTAGTATATGTTATATTGAGGGTGGCATAGAAGATTTCTTAATTAATAGGCAACAAGGAAATGGGCAAATAGGATATTCTTGCTTGTATTAGTGACCTTGTCATATTAGAGAATTTATTCCAACAACATAATGAATCAAGAAGTGCTATCACATTTAAAATCTTCAATATAAAGCAATTATGCATGCATCATTTTTACATTTCAATATAAAATTTTAATATTAATTTTATGACATTTTCCAATCCATTTTCTCTCTTCCTCAGATACTCCCCTTGTCAAGAAGGCAGGCAAGGTAACATAGGTCATATATTTATTATAAAATACAAATTGCTATATTTGTCATCTTATGAAAGAAGATATGCTCTTTTCAAAATCTATGGGATGCAGCAAAAGCAGTACTCAGGGGGAAATTTATATCCTTGAGTTCATCTATTAACAAATTATGGAGGGCAGAGGTCAATTAATTGGGCATACAAATTAAAAAAAAAAAGCTAGAATGTGAACAAATTGAAAATCTAAAAAACTAAATTAGAGCTCCTAAAAATCAAAAGAGAAATTAATAAAATTGAAAGTCAAAGAATTATTAAATTAATAAATAAGACTAGAAGCTGGTACTTTAAAAAGACAAATAAAATAGACAAAGTACTGGTCAATTTAATAAAAAAAAAGAAAGAAGAAAACTAAATTGACAGTATCCAGGATGAAAAGGGAGACCTCACCTCTAATGAAGAGGAAATTAAGGCAATCATTGAAAAGTATTTTGCTCAATTATCTGGCAATAAATATGGCAATCTAGGTCCATGATGGTGAACCTATGATAGGTGTGTCAGCACTGACATGCATAGCCAATTTCGATTACACATGGCTGCTACCAGGATCAGTGCACCTTGGCCCACAAACTGCCCAGGGAGCTGTTAGCCCACAGCTGTAGCCGTGGCTATGCTCTGGCCCAGCCTGGGAGAGGGGGTGAAGCCTGCTCCTCATGTGGGCCATGGGGGCAGAGGGCGAGTGGCAGGCAGCATGGTATGTGGGCAAGTAGGCTGGAAGGCAGCAGCCACTGCTCTCACAAAGCCCCCAGGGCCATCCAGCTGGGGGAGGGGCTATATAGGGTGAGGCCAGGCACAGGTGTAAATGAGGAGTGCTTAAAATCTATTACCAGATACTTTTAGCACTCTGAAAAATATAGCAATGCCTTACTCACATGTTTTCCCTCTAAGTACTTTTGTAAGACCTTATTCTCAGCATTTAATAATATCAAAATCAACAAAAGAAACAGATTGACAGATGAAGTGAGTAGTGCTTGTTTGGACTTGAAGTGTACAAAATACCAACCTTCCATTGAAGATTTAGCCAATGAAATTCAGCAACAAAAAAGGCACTAATAGGCAGTTTAGTTAAAGAATTCCCCCTCTCCCTCACTTTTCCTAGTTCATGGTACCACACAGAAGTTAAATAATATCAAGACCAACAAAAGAAACCAACTGAGAGATGAACAAAGAAGTCACTAAGCAGGTAAGTTAAATAATTAGTTTTTTCATGTATTAAATACAGTTATATATTATAATCATACATTTTTGTTATTTAAACTATAAGTATTGCCAAATTATGGGGTTTTTTTAACACACCAGTTATGCTCCATTTTTTGGTAAATTTTGACACACCAAGCTAAAAAGGTAGCCCATCACTGGGTGATATGAATGAATATTTACAAAAAATATAACTTGCCTAGGTTAATAGAAGAAGAAATAGAATACTTAAATATTAGAAAAAAGAAATTGATCAAGCCATCAAGGAACTCCCTAAGAAAAGATCCCAAGGGCCTAATAGATTCACAAGTAAATTCTATCAAACATTTGAAGAACAACTAGTTTCAATACTATACAAACTATTTGACATAATAAGCAAAGAAGGAGTTCTACCAAATCCCCTTTATGGTACAAATATGATACTGATTCTAAAGCCAGGTAAGTCAAAAACAGAAAGAAATCTCCTTAATGAACATACATGGAAAAATCTTAAATAGAATACTAGAAAAAAGACTCCAACAAGTGATCACGAGGGTTATTCATTATGATCAGGTGGGATTTTTACCAGGAATGAAAGGCTGGTTCAATATTAGGAAAACCATTCACATAACTGAGCATATCAAAAAGCAAACCAACGAAAATCACATGATTATCTCAATAGATGCAGAAAAAGCCTTTGACAAAATACAACACTCAATCCTATTGAAAACACTAGAAAGTATAGGAATAGAAGGGCCTTTCCTAATAAACAGTACATATCTAAAATCATCAGCAAACATCATCTTCAATGGGGATGAACTAGAAGCCTTCTCAATAATATCAGGAGTGAAACAAGGATGCCCATTATCACCTCTATTATTTAACATTGTACTAGAAACACTACCGGTAGCAATTAGAGAAGAAAAAGAAATTGAAGGTATTAAAATTGGCAATGAGGGGACCAAGCTATCAATCTTTGCAGATGATATGATGATCTACTTAAAGAATTCTAAAGAATCAACCAAAAAGCTAGTCAAAATAATCAACAACTTTAGCAAAGTTGTAGGATACAAAATAAACCTGCATAAGTCATCAGCATTTCTATATATTTCCAATTATTCTCAGCAGTGAGAGTTAGAGAAATTCCACTTAAAATCACACTAGACAATATAAAATACTTAGACATCTATCTGCCAAAACAAAAAAAGAACTATATGAATACAACTGTAAACACTTACCACATAATTAAAACTATATCTAAATAATTGGAAAAACATTAATTGCTCATGGGTAGGATGAGCTAAAATGATAAAAATGACAATCCAACTCAAAGTAATTTACTTATTTAGTGTTGTACCCATCAATCTACCAAGACACTATTTACTCAATTAGAAAAAAAGAATAACAATGTTCATTTGGAAGAACAAAAGATCATGGATATCAAAGGGTATGTTCATTATTGAACAAAAAATGTGAAACAAGATGGCTTAGCAGTACCAGATCTTAAACTGTACTATAAAGCAGTGATCATCAAAACAATATGGTACTAGTTAAGAGACACAAGGGAGGATTAGTGAAATAGACTAGGGGTAAGTGATCTCAACAAGACAGTCTATGTTAAACCCAAATATCCCAGTTTGGGGAACAAAAATCCACTATTTGACCAAAACTGCCAGGAAAATTGGAAAACAGTATGGTAGCAATTAGGTTTAGAGCAATGTCAACACCATACACCAAGATAAACTCAGAACGGTTGAATGCCTTGAATATAAAGAAGGAAACTATAAGTAAATTAGGTAAACACAGAATAGTATACTCATCAGATCTTTGGGAAAGATAAGATTTTATGATCAAGCAAGAGTTGGAAAAAATTACAAAATGCAAAATAGATAATTTTGATTACATTAAATTAAAAAGGATTTTTACAAACAAAACCAAATGCAGTCAAAATAGAAGGAAAGAAACAAATTGGGAAACAATCTTCATAACAAAAACCTCTGACAAAGGTCTAATCACTCAAATTTATAAGGAACTAAATCAATTGTGCAAAAAATCAATCCATTCCCCAGTTGATAAATGGGCAAGGGACATGAATAGGAAATTTTCAGATGAAGAAATCAAAACTATTAATAAACACATGAAAAAAAATGTTCTAAATCTCTTATAATCAGAGAGATGCAAATCAAAACAACTCTGAGGTATCACCTCACACCAAGCAGACTGGCTAGCATGATAGCAAAGGAAAGTAATGAATGCTGGAGGGGATGTGGCAAAGTAGGGACATTAATTCATTGCTGGTGGAGTTGTGAACTGATCCAACCATTCTGGAGGGCAATTTGGAACTATGCCCAAAGGGCGACAAAAGAATGTCTACCCTTTGATAGTTACCAAGCATGGTATGATTCAGTTTTCATTCAGGAGTCATCTGTTCCTTCTATGGCAATGGTTATACTTTTTCTGTCATTAGTCTTTTGTAGTTTTTCTAAATCCTTGTCTTGTTGATAATAGTTATCATTCACAATTGATCCTCATACATTATTGTTGTTATTCTGTACAATATACTCCTAGTTCTGCTCACTTCACTTGGCCTTACTTCAGATAAGTCTTTCCAAGTTTTATCTTGATCATCTTTTTGGTCATTTCTTATGACAAAATAGTATTCAGTTACAAGCATAACTCATTCAGTCATTCCCAAGTTAATAGTCATCCTTCATTTTTCAGGTCTTTGCCAACAAAAAAATAACTGCTACATTATTTTTGTACAATTTAATTATGTTCCCCTATCTTTAATCTTTTTTGAGACACAAAGGTAGTAGTAATATTTTGGTTCAAAGGGTAAACATAGTTTTTTATCCCTTTTGGGCATGACTCCAGATTGCTTTCCAGATCAGTTGTATTGTTTTGCCACCCCCTCAACCATGCATTATTGTCCCAATTTTTCCACTTTCCCTCCAAATTTTATCATTTTAATTTTTCTCATGTTTGCCAATCTGATGGGTGTGAGTTGGTACTTCAAAGTTGTTTTAAATTGTATTTCTCTAGTAAATAGTAATTTGGAGCATTTTTTTAATTTGATTAAAAATAGTTATAACTTATTCATCTGAGAATTGCCTTTTCATATCCTTTGAACCTTTTTCAATTAGGAATGCTTTGTCTTTACATACATTTGACTTTTTCTGCTGGTTCTGTCCAATTATGAATGAATCTGAGTAATCATTTTAAAAAAAGAAAACTGAGAAAACATCCTTAAGGCATTAAACTAATAAAACCTATCAGAATTAAAATTAAGTAGATTAGGTATTTTGTTAATTTTCAGTTGTGTTGTAGATACAAAGTCATTCTAATTCAATTCACCCAAAATTACAAAATATGTTTAAGTAGTAGAGAAATATTTCTGCCTCCCAGAAGGAAAAATTACGATAGTAACTAAAATTAAAATTCATCAATTTATGTTTTTTTTAATTTACTTATAAAATTCAACTTTGACTAATTTTTCCAATTTTTATCTAAATTGTGATTAGTTTTTATACATGAGATCATTTTGGATTGCAAAATATCATTACTTCTCATAAGTATACACTTATCTTTTTAATCTTCCATGTATACACATAACATACACAAATACATGCACACAGAGAGAACTGCTGTCACACAGAGTTCACTTTAGCAGAAGAAACCAACATTAAGATTGTTAATACCAAAGACAACTTACATATTTTCCATTTCCTATTACTTGATGGTTTATATATATATTAATATATGTAGGACAAGCATAATGTCATATTCTATGTGAAGTTAACCTAAGTCTCATGGATATATATTTTGTAACACTGCCCAGGAATTGTGAATATACTTAACAGAGAATTTGCTGCTTAACATTATTTGAAGGAGGTGTCTTAACAAAGAAATCCCTGCAGAAATGCTATCGTATCTGTAATTATTACTGTTATCTCTAATATTTATAAGAAATTGCTATGAATAGGATTAAGTGATGATTAAACAGTATAGATTAGTGGAAAAGGTGATACATTGTAAATCATGAAAATACAGATTCAATTCTGGCTCAGTTATTAACTAAGATTTATTTTTTTGAATTGCTACTGATTTTCTTGTTCAGATGATTTCTGTAATTGATTGGAAATCAATTATTTACTCCTCCATCCTTTTTATTGTAAAAGATATTAAGTATATGAATTAATATCACAATTTCAACATAAATCAGCCAAAAGAATCTTGTACTTTTGCACTTTTAATACTGATTTTATTTCAATCAATGAACACTTTGTTACTTTATTCCATATTTATCCTCTTTTTAAACTATTACATGGTTGTTACTAAAGAAGAGGTCATCTGGAGCTCTTAGAGAGAGAGAGAGAAAGGAAAATGGAAATGATTGAACTTAATGATGAATCAATTTATAACCTATAAATACCTTATCAGCTATAGGTATAATTGGGGTTTTAAAAGTAAAATTGAAAGGAAGTTTTGAACATTTAGAAATGTTTAGAAAGACAACAAAGGAAAAGTAAAACAGACAAGAGATCAAAGTCCCAGATCCAGGATAATTCATTAAAGCAAGTAACAAAAACAAAACAAAAGCAATCACTAGCTTTGTTGCCTAGTTTGTTTTAGTTCTATATGAGGGTTCATTTTTAGCTTTACTATTAGTTCTTGGAAATAAGTTTCTAAATACGTACATGAATCCTATCATTTTCTTAGTCATTCTTGGTTGATAGTAGAAAGACCACAAAACTGATTAAATCCATCCTTTTAGCAATCAATCATTATGATTATTGCTTTTGTATTGGTTTAAATTCTGTCAATCATATTACCAACCCTTTTTGGAAGTGGCAAGTTACTCTTTTTAACTGCAAAATTTTGATACTTCCTTTGTTGAACAGCATCTGCATTTTAATAAATGGATGTGTTAAGCTACTGATTACAACTGTGAAGCTACTATTTCTCACAGCTGCAGCACTCCTCACACCAAATGGTAATTTGTTTCTCATTTATTCTATTTTAATATTCACAAAGGCTAAAATAACAAACATTGTACACAATGAGAGAAGATTTATAAGCTTTGTTGAACTCAATCATTTATCACCATCAAAATTATCATCATCATCATCAATAATTATAATTATTTTGTTTCCTAAACAATATAAAATTTCATCTATAGTGACTGGTAATTCAGACATATTGAGAAAATTACTAGTGTAATCTACTGAAAAATCAAATATCCTTGTAAATATTAAGCAATAACTTTTAAATTAGAGCATAATAGATTTATAGTTAATTTACTTAGACAACATTTAATAAGTGTCTTAAGCTTCATAAGACAGTTTTAGACACTGGGAAAGACAAAAACATAAATAATTTACTGTTTTCTATCAGTGAGTTTTCAATCAAGTAGGATGCTTAGAAATCTATGTTAATACACATGATTAAAATGGGATATATACATAATTAGTTTGCAAGGTATTATAAGATTAGGTAATAAAAGGATCATTTGCATCTGAAGTAAGGAATATCTTATGTAGAGGTAGTTATAGAATTTAACATGGATAGATACCAGGAAGCATATGATTGCAAGAGGTGAATGCTGTAGAAATAGTATTCCAAGAATTAAACATAAAGAATTGACAGCAGAAATATTATATAATACATTGAGGAAATGGAAAAGCAAGGTGGTTTGGCTTGAGTATTGAATGCATATGAGGAAATAAAGTTAAATAAGATTGAAGTAGGTTTTTTTTTTTAAACCCTTACCTTCCATCTTGGAGCCAATACCAATATGGTATTGGCTCCAAGGCAGAAAAGTGGTAAGGGCTATACAATGGGGGTTAAGTGACTTGCCCAGGGTCACACAGCTGGGAAGTGTCTGAGGCCAGATTTGATCCTAGGACCTCCCGTCTCTAGGCCTGGCTCTCAATCCACTGAGCCACCCAGCTGCCCCCAAGTAGGTTGTTTTTTAAAAAAAAAACTATCATGGGCTATAAATGCTAGTCTAAAAGTCATATAGCCTTATAAATGCTCATAAAGTACCATCAATTGTTAAAAATCATCTCAGGAATGTGATGGGGCATTTATATTAGGACTGTTAATCAGATAACAGTGCTCATGTTGGATTTTGAAAAGAAAGGTGTCTGGGAAACATAGCTATAAAATTTCCCTGAAGACATACTTGTAATTTCTAATATTAACTCATCACTTTTGTAGAGCATTAGATACTGTCACAAGAAAAGTAGCTTTTCATCATAAAATCCTTCTTTGATATCTCAAAATGACCTGGAAAATCCATTTTTGATAGGTTTCACAAAGTTGAAAACAGTTTGATAATAGGTTTGGAAATCAACAATATTTCCTGAGGGATACAATTACTTTATATGGCTTATTAATACTTTTTATATATTTTTGCTTTTTCCTAAATATTTCCCCATTAATTTTTTTTAAATAACACATTTTTTTCTGAAATTTTGAGTACCAAATTTTTCCCTTCCTATTGCCTTCCTTTCAACACTCCATGGCTTGGAAGGTAAGCAATACATTATATATATATATGAAGTAATATAAAATATATTTCTATATTAACCATGTTCCAAAAAATAAACAAAAACAAGAAAAAAGGAAAATTTAAAAATATTTTTCAACTGGCACTAAGAATTCATGAGTTCATTCTCTGGAGATTCACATTTCTTTTTTATTGTAGGTCATTTGCAATTATTATAGGTCTTATTCATAGCTTCTAAGTTTTGTGCAATTGTTACAGTATTGGTATTAGTGTATATAGTGTTCTCTTGGTTTTGCTCAATTTCCTTTGCATCAATTCATGTAAGACTTCCAAGGCTTTTCTGAAACTATCCTGCTTGCCATATTTTATAACAGTAGTATTGCAGAACAATCCTATGCCACAACTTCTTCAGCAATTCTTTAATATATTATCACCTCAGTTATCAATTTTTGCTATCCCAAAAAGAACCACTATAAATTGATTTTTTTACAAATGGATCATTTTAATATAGTATCTTTAATCCTTTTGGTATATGAATCTAACAGAGTTATTACATGACCAAAGAATATGAATAGTTTATATCCATAGACTATGATTCCAAATTGTTCTTCAAAATGGTTGGGCCAATTCATACTACCAACAATAAATTAGTGTCTCACTTTCTTCCACATCTTCAGAATTTTTCATTTCCCTTTTCCATTATTTAACTGACTTTTTAGCTGTGCTAAAATATGTCAGATTATTTTAATTTGCATTTGTAAAATCAATATTACTTTAAAATATTTTTCATGATACTATTTATAGTTTTATTTCTTCTAAAGTCTTTGTGTTAATATTTTGACCATTTATCAGCTGAGATTCCTACATTAAAATTTTTGACTGTTTCCTATATGTTTGAAAAATTAGGTCTTTCCCAAAGAAACTTGCTGCATTTTTTCTTCAATTTCTTGATTTTCTTTTAATTTTAGTTGCATTCGTTTTTTCATGCAAAAATACTATTTAGTTATTGATTTTATTTCCCCTAACCAATTCTATCTCTGTTTTTTTTTCATATTTTTCCTTCATTGATAGTTCCAGAAAGTAATATTTTTTCTCCTTCCCTAAAATTTACATTGGATATCACTCTATATGTCTAAATCATCTGTACATTTTGACCATAGCATTTTCTTATCTTCTTCCTATGAAAATCATTCTAGAAATACACTTTTCCCACTAATATTAACTGTTTAAACCATGTAGAGCAATACCAATATTCTATTTGAAGTTCCAGGATGATAAATAATTATTCCATAGTTTAAAATAAAGTACATGATGACTGATTATGCCATTCAATAATTTTTTTGAAATAAGGAAGATATTTTACAGATCCCTTAAAAATAATTAATCATTGAAATTTGTTTATTGTGAACATCTACCCAAGAAATAGCCTGTAGATTAAAAACAACTAGCACCCAGATTACAACATGAAGTCTATAGTGTCATTATTGCCATAGATTAATTTTATTTAGACATATTAACATAAATATAATAGAGAATAAAGGCCAGAATACTATTGGAATTGGCAAGTCATGGCAAGAAATAGACAAGAGACTAAAAAGAGAAAAAGCATTGAAAGATATGATGAATAAATATGTAATGAGAAGGGCTGGAAATATGAAAAAGATGGGTGATCTCTAGTGGATAGCTAGAGCACTCAAATGCTATATTATGTCAGAAAAAAATTAAACAAGGAAGACCTTTTGCATCTCTTTAAATATTCACTTCATATCTCTAATTCCATTTAAGAAAATATAACCATAAAACCCTGAAAAATATAGGATATAGAATGAAGGTATAAAAGCAAGGGAATGAAAAGGAAATGAAAAAAGCAAAAAAATATTTATTTAGTGCCTACATTACAATATGTTCTTTATAGATATGATCTGATTTTATTTTAATGACGAGTGGAGGTTGTGATATTCCAAATGTCTGCTTTCCTCAGTCTAGTTGGTCAGGCTGAGATTGTTATCTATCATTTTTGCCAACCCAAAATACATGGTCATAGTTTTATGATTAATAATATTCCAGATTTTGTTAAAGTACATGGCTTATAATAGAGTTTTGGAATTTAAAGAAAGTGGAAAAATAAAGTGGATGAATATATATTAAGGAAATAAGGTGATGGGAATGATTGGAAGATAGGGAATTGGTCAAAGAAAACAGTTTCAAGGTTTTGAATACTGAGTGAGGATCGATGTTGATGAGTAAAATGATGGGCTTTTTTGTAGGAAGACTCAAGCATAGATATGTAGTAAGACTACATTTGGCTTTCTTATTCTTTGACTCCTTCATCTTCAAGCATCTCTGAATGAGAGCAATTGCAGCTTTCAGAAGAAGTTTGGGCTTGATCAGAAAAAAAAAGACAAAACAAGACAACTACATATGCTTGTCATATAGTCAAGTGATAATGAGATTAACATAGGATTTAGACTTTGCAAGATGATTCAAAGGAAATTATTGCATTTATACTACACACAATAGATAAAAATATTCTTAATATTAAATAGAAAACAACTTCCAAGTATGATTGGAGTGAAGAGTTGAGAAGGAACCTGAACAATGTTCTAAATTCTTAAAAGGATAAGAGAGGATAGTCATAGGCAAGAGGAACAAAGCAATTATGTAACCTTCAAAAGAATATCATGACTAACGATGGTCTTTAAAGAACAATGTAAAGAGCAGGGTTTATGGCAATTTGTCTTTAGGCACTGTGTGCTTCGGATGGGAGTAAGGAAGGAGCAGGAAGCCTTGGCAACAGCAGCTATGGATGTAGCATGATCAGTGGACAGTTTGTTTTCAATTAATGCAACAGGATTAAAGATACTGCTTCAGGTCATCTGACTCACATTTATGCCTGATGCCTCTTGGTGTTGTGTTTTGCCAGAGGCTAGCACAGTGACTTACTAAAATCTACAGGAGGGCTCTAAAAAGATTTGATCAAGATTGAATAAGGAATCTGGAAATATAAGCCTTCAATTGATACATAAGCATTATTTGACCATATTGAAACACTCAAAATTGTTATGTGATACCCACGTACATTAAGAGACTTTTAATTTTTTTTTTACCCTGCATTTTAGAATCAATACTGGATAATGGTTACAAGTGTTAAGGGCTAGGAAATAAGGGTTAAGTGACTTGCCTAAGGTCATATAACAAGGAACTATTTGAGGCCAGATTTGAGGCAAAGACCTCCAGTCTATAGGCCTGGCTCTCAATTCAGTGAGGTACCTAAATGTCCCCAGAGAGGTTCTTTTTGACTCTTTGTATAACTGGTATTGTTAGGTATTTTGGTTTAGAACAATTAAATTAGGGTTACTTCCTTGTTCTTTTCCTATGAACAAACCTGTAGATATTCCAAAGTTTAATTCTTTTTACTCCTACCTTGAACATGGGCTATTCCTGACTTTGTTTTAATAAAAAAAAAAAAAAAAACTATTTTTGAAAAGTGAAGTAAACTTTCCCAGCCTTAGTTTTCCTCATCTGCAAAATGAAGTGGTTATACTTAGGTTTTCTGTAACACAAGTTTTAGCTCTATGACTTTATTTTTTTATAACTAACTCAAAAGGTGATTGGAGACACTAGCATGATTTTGCATGTTCCTTTCATTTTTAAACCAGCTAAGAAAATAATAAAAATTGATAAGGCAAATTGAAAATAGTCTCTCCAATCTTGACTGGATATAAAGGCACTTGATGAAGGCACAATCCTCAATATAGTTTATATAAAAAGAACTTTGTAAAGCTATTTTTCACCATCCTTTTTTGAGGAAGGTACCATTCTTTTGGTCATTGTTGTTTATTTATTAAATGTTTTCAATGTTTCCTCAGAGATATGAAAGATGATTTGACCTTTACTCAGGGGTCTATTAATATGAGCTGGCATTAAAGTAATTCAGCCATGATCAATTATGTGAAAGCCAAGTTTTCAGAAAATTTGTAAAAAAATCATACTATTATCCTATTTAACAATGAGGAAGAAACTATTGCATATATGATAGGGCAGAAGTAATTAGAACAATTAAATTGAGAAGAAAAGGTAGCTCAGATTGGTGTACAACAAAGAGAAAAGGAGTAAGAATTTAGACTAAAATGCCTTCTCCAACTAGGAAAATGTATTGATTCCTCCTTGAAAATCTTTAGCTTTGGAAATCCCAGAAGGCTTTATTCAGTCCTTGCTTCTTCTCAGGATAATGTCCAATCTGATAATACCTTATCTGTCTACTTTTTTCAAGATTTTTCTATTTCTTTGTTATCAAAGTGATTTATATTTATATTGCCAGAATCTCAATCATGACAACTTTTCATCCTCCCTTGGCTGATAATTTTTGTTTGATGAAACTTCACCTTATATTTGGACTTGAAATCTTTTCTTCAATAATGTCAATATTCCTTATTTACCTCGCCTTCATCTTGCCTGTGATATATTTTGATATTAATGGCTCCTTCACTTGTTTTATCACCAGGTGCTTAGTTTTGGTCAGAAGGAAGGCTAATAAAAGGTTTATTTCATTGCATCATCCAATTTTTAAAATGGAGTTATCATTAAGTAAATCATCAATAATTGTTTTGATATGGTCTGAAAGATTATGCTCTGAGATTTCTGAAGAATAATAGATTCCTCTTATTACCCTTACATATAGAATGTCTCCAATCCATTTATAAATCTATTTCTTGCAGTACAAACCTTTTTCCATTCTTCATTCTCAGTTATTTGGTAGTGGAAAGGAAACCATAGAGATCACATAATCCAATAAAAAGTCTCTATAAAATACTAAATGTATATGTATATGTGTATATATCCCAACTTTTTTTCCTAATCTTGCCATTTTTTATTCATTTTCCATATAAAGTATTGTCTCAATAGTTCTTCCCCTTCTTAACTCATGTAGTTGATTATTTAAAAATAAAAAAATATACTTATTTTTTTTATATTTCACTTTAGAGGCTTTTGCCCTTTGTTCTAGACTTTCAAGATCTATTTTTATTGAGATTCCTTTTCTGAGCTTTCTAGCATTTCCACCGAATGCATGCTATCTATTCATTTGACCTATTTAATTCTATTCATTATAGTTTTATAAAGCAAAGTACCTACTATGTGTGAGGCACTAACACAATGCTAGATAATAGGGATACAAAGCCAAATTGAAAATAGCCTCAGTCATCCAGGAGTTTACATTATATTAGGGGGTGGAAAGAATATATATACTAGGTATAAAATGATTAATTGTTAAATGATTTCAGGAAGACAATACTAGCAAGTGAGGAGATCAATAAGGACATCAGGTACCTGAGCTAACTCATAAAATATGGCAAGGATTCTAAAGGATAAAGAAAAATAGGGGATCTGATATTACGGACAATATGGAGATAGAACGTTACATGTTGAATTTGTAGAAAACATTTTAGACCCATTGAGAGGAAACAGAGATTGTATGAAAAGCAAATAATCTGAACTATTCTAAAAAGGTCTTATGGAAGAATTTGAATTTTGACCTGGAGGAAACAAGGAATTCACACACACATAATATAACCGATACATATATAAAACCCTTACCTTCCATCTTAAAATCAATTCTATATATTATTTCCAAGGAAGAAGAGTGTTAAGGGATAGCTAGGCAATGGGAATTAAATTATTTGCCCAAAGTCACACACCCAGGAAGTATCCGAAACCAGATTTGAAGTCATGATCTCCCATATTTGGACCTGGAATTCTATCCACTGAGTCACCTAGCTGACCAAGCAAATTTATATTTTAACTAGAAAACTAAGATGTTTTGATTTTATTCTAAAGATAATGAATTTGTCAGATATGTGGAAGATAGATTGATGAGGGGATAGGAGTGGAAAAACAAAATAGAAGATTAATGCAATAAGACAGGCAAGAGATAAAAGATACTGAATTAAAATACTGTCTGAGGAGATGGAAATAATACAAATATATTCAGAAATTAGTGGAAGGCAGCTCAAAGACAATTTGTTAATTGCTCAATGTCAATATTTAAAGAGTTCTGGTACTCAGCTATTTATTCTTAACCTTTTAAATTTATTGTATCAGTGAATTATTTAAAGGTATAAGTAGCATATTTATCTTGTTTACAGGTGAAATGAGTCTGAGACAAAGAGCTAAGGGTGGATGTCAAAATCAAATTCCAAAAATATCTTGACAGGTCCATTCCTTAATCCCTTCCTATCTTTATTCCTTATTCTCTAGGCTTCTTTTCCACATAGACTGCATGTCAATATCTTTTTCCTTTATAACACTTTTCAATTAAAAAAATTATCTCAGTTCATTAGAATGTGGGATACCGGAGAATAGGAGTTATAATTCTTTTTTGTTTCTACTTGTATCTATGATATTTAGCATAATACCTGGAACATAAAAGTGTGGGGTGACTTGACTAAGGAAATGAAATTAATTGAATAAGATGAAATTCAAAATGATAATTTACAGTCCTATACTTGGGTATAAATGTCTTCTTATAATCTTCATGTAAGAGTAGTTACTTTTTTTCTGAAAAAGGTCTGCATATTTTAGAAAAGTAGAATCTGATTGGTAGTATTTTAATACATTAAAGAATTATTGAAAGATTTCCTTTCCATCTTGTATATTTTTCTCTTAGAAATGTATCATAAAGTAAACCTTGACAGTATTTTATGTTTTGTGCAATTTAATAACTAAATTTCATTATGCTAAAATGAAAAAAATTCTAAATTATTTTCATTAACTCTGAATTTTAAAAATTCTTGAACTCAATATACAGATGTGAAGTATTTTTATAAGGTCAAAATGAGTACAAAAGGTAAACAATAACAAAGAATGGGAATATATTAAAGTAATAAATCAATACATGGCCCATTTGTATTGTTGATATGTGGAGAAACACTAGGTTCTCCAAGGTTAAATTGAAAGCTTTGGATCACTCAAGGTGGAAAATCTTTGAATGTGGTTCTTTGTATACTATTTTTCTCTCTGAACCAACTGATTATCTATTGAATATGGATACTTTTCTTCCACTTAAACTCAAAGCAATGACATTTAGCAAAACATAAAGTCTTCATTTGACATGGGCCCTTGAAAGGTGAAGCATAAAGGTAGAAAAATATTTAATAAGTTTTTCTGATAGTTTATATTCGATTTTTGTATACTTTATGAGTATTAAGTTCTGGGTCTGGAACAATTATCACTTTTTTCACAGGTTTTGCAAGTAATCTGCATTGAAAAAGTAGAGTGAGTTCACTGGTGCTGCTCTATCTGCTGGCTGGAAAATGAATGATTGTCCAAAATTAACTGAGGGATATAAGCCCATATAAATGTTAGAATGATTATCAAATGAAATATATGGTATAAAAATTATGGTATAATGAGATGCTTAATTTCCAAGAATAAAGAAGTCATCATCCTGCTAGAGACTGTGGCTCTGTGGCATGCATGAAGCCACCTGCCCACGAATAGGGTAGGGCTTTAGGAAGACTTTCCTGAAGGGGATTGCTCCTTGGGTGAAAGGTGGAAGTGAGAAGATTTCTGACATGAAAAGTTTTGAATATTTTCCAAGCCTTGTGGCTCTCACCCTTCCTTGAAGTCTCAAATGATAATGATCAGAAAGAAGAAACATCACCAGCTGCCAAACTGAAACTACACATAACAAAATACTGTGTATTGATTTGACTAAGTGGCTAGATCTTATGTAAATTGCATGTTTTCCCATATTTATACCCTCCCTCCCATTGTCTGCTCCTCAGAGAGCTTCTATTAATTCCTGGAGAGATGGTTACAACATTATAAGTCCCAAATACCTGGCCCCACACCAACATTTACAGTTCATGACTTTCTTAAGCATCCTTCAGGCACTTAAGGTCTGTTTCTTGACCTCTCCACTCTGGCCTAGGCTTTTTGCTCTTTTAAACACCAAAAACCCAAGGGAATGCTTAATGCTAAAGTAACTGAGACTTTCTAAGCTATGTGGTCAAATCAGCATGTCATTAAACATACTAATCTTCATTAATAGATCTCCCCAAATATTCTGAGAAATGTACTTCCTGTGTCATATCCTCAGAAAATGAATTATGTTTCAATGAGAATTCTGTTTAAGAGACATATTGTCTTACATGCTCCCTAGGGTCCCACCCAACCCTAAAATTCCATGATTCCAATAAGCTCCAAGATTCTTTATAAATAATTTTACTAAAATATATACCAGTTATAATGAATTGAGAGAAAGATGTAGTTATGTTCAAGTGAGAAATAAGTCAACTTAGAATAACACAAATTTAGAATATAAAATTATTTGAAAATCTTTTACAAATACATGTTAAACAATAATAAATATTATTGACAGATAAAGCCATGAAAAATAGTAATGGAATATCAAATTTACAGAAAACTTTGTAGGAATTCAGAATTAAACTAATTCATCCCAACAGCATTTAAGGATGTATGCAAACACTCATATTCGAGAGAGAAAGAAGACATATGAAAACATAATTTTAGTCATAAAAATTCTTAACATACCATTGTTGACTTATGGTAAAGATATGTAAATCTGTGAAAAAAAATTGACATGCCTTGGGTTACTTCATTAATATTCAAACTACAACCAACAAAGAAGTATATATTCTAGGTAAAATGGTAGACATAAAAATATAATTAATGTCATAACTTACTCCTAAATTCATTGGAGCTAGAAACTAATTGAAAAAAACCTATATCCCAAAATCAAGATTAATGCTAACATTTAAACTCAGTTTAAGATAATTGCAATAACTAAATAGAATTTTGGGGGGCAGAGACAAATTTTAAAATATAATTATTTCTATTTCATAGCAGCAATTTGAATCATTTTGAATGTTAATTCATTAATTAATAAAAATGTGTTATTTGATGCCTGAATGTTATGAAACATGACAAATAAATTCAAAATGAGAAACTTCAAAAAATTTTATATTATTATGTCTAAATTTCTCTTCAACTATTTTTTTATTTTTCATGGGGTTTTTCCTTATGTGTCCATGTCATCTTCCCTAATGCTCCAGGAGGACAGAGAAAATTATATATTTTAAAAAATATTTGCATTCCTGGCATTTTGTGCTACTTTATTGAGTAAATTATCTATTTGCAGCTGGAGAGATGACTAAAAAAATAAAGTGATGAAAATAAAGTGTAATGAAAATGTTAAAAATGTGAAACAGTATTATATGCTGTAATATGAATAGAATTAGTTATGTCATGTTTGGTAAAAACATGTACTTAAAAAACTAGAATTTAAATGGGAGATCAACATGTTTATATGCACTACATATACAATTACTATTGCCTTTATGTCTGAAACTACACAAGAAATATGATCCAAGTGCCCGCCACTATTGACAAAAATGTTGATCCATATAAGATTGTATCTGTACTGGTTTTTAAAATCTTGCTTTGATTTCCTTTAAGCATAATTTTAAAATCATTCTGTGCTTGCAATTTTTTTTGCTTTTTTAACCCTCTATGATATCCTAATGGATGAAAGAATAAGTCTAAATCTTCACTGAAGGAAAACCCAGTAGAGATGGAAAATTACTAATACTATTTTTAACTGTGGAATTTCCCACTTATACTTTTCTCTCATTTCAGTGAAAAGTATTAAGTAGAATTTCTCAGATCAAAAAAATCCCTAATACCAAATGAGTTCAATACCATATATGTTTGGAAAGCGATATAACTGTTTCCCAGCTTATCAAATGAAGTCAAATGATATATTTGAAAGCACTTAGCACAACATATGGCCAGTAGTATGTACTATGAATTTACTTATTCTCTTCCCTCCTTTGCCCTACTTAGAATAAAGTATACTCAGGGATAGATAAGGATGAATACAGTGGAAGGGAAAGTCTATTATGACTAATCTAATGATGCTCTAAAGGAAATATGAGAGCCTATCCCTGAGCTCTCAGATTTCTAGAATTCTCAAAAAACTCTCAAGTAGAAAAATAAGTTTTTACTGCATAAGAGGATACTTTATGTAAAAGAATAGCATTTAGAGCAAGGCTAGATAGAATATCATTCATAATCTCATGTCATTGTATGGTCTTTTTTGCTCCAATTTTTATAACTAAAATTAATTTTTTCATATGTTACCAAGACCCTTCTTGCAATAAGGGTATGATGGAGCCATCATAGACCAGTCATTTACTTACCAAAAGTATTGTGATTATAGATCCTTGAATGGCAAGTGTTAGGAAGCATAGCATGATTTATTGCTTTGTCAATTATTTAGATGTTAGAAAGTGAAAGAGAAAATGTTAATAATGCAGATAAATCTTGAAATTTTTGCCCTGAAGCCATGTTAAACTTTTAACAGCAATACCATGCCTGTACTAATTTAGTTCCCTTTCATTATTACCCTTCTCGGTATGTTCTGAATAAAAAAAAAAGGTAACTAGAAAAATGGTGTTTGGTTTCAGATGACATTCATTTTACTTAAAGGTATGTGTGATCTATATAAGTAGGAGACATTGCTCCATAAAACTCATGTAACGATTAACTACTCTTTTCTTTAGTTATTATTCATCCCCTTCTGAGCTTGTATTACCATTCCCATTATGCTTATTTATCCTCTCTCAAATTCATGTGTCATGAAGTGCCTTGAAAGTATAAAAGGGAAACTGAAGCACATGAATAGTATTTTCAATGAATGATGACAAAGAATACTGGGGATATAACTCCCTCCTCATTCAATCCATATTTAAGTATATATTCTGCACAGAGGACTAAAATAGGGTCTTTTTTATTGGAAAGAAAATGCTCATTATTTCCCAAACATATCTGATAATCTAGTAAATAGATAGGTCATATAAAATAGTAATTATGATGCTGTGGTGATGACAACAATGAACAGTAAAAACAATAACAGAAATAACAACAACAGTAAATTACAGATGGTTTTGTGATGGCATCAAGACCAGGTTATTCCTGACAGAAATTAGGGATTATCTTGAAGTAAGCTAGACACAGAGACTAATTCATATGTTTCATGGAGAGTAGCAATTTCATCATATTATTAGTTGCTGAAAAAATAAAGAAATAATGGTTTCTATATATCTAGCAACATATGTCCCTGAATTTTAAAATTATTCAGAAGAAATACATTTATCATAAAACATCAGATAACAAATCCTACTATAGGACTGTAGTCTTTGAAATATCTTTAAGAATTAACTAAATAGGATATGCATTAGAAATGGACCATTACAAGAGCAAGAAAAATTAATTAAAATTGCCCAAATAATATATCAAACTATAATAATAATAACAATATTAATAGATATCAAAATACCAGATAATCATAATATCCAAGCTGTGTGGAAAAATAATTTTTAAGAAAAATACAAATCACATGCAAGAAAATATAATGCATTTCTTATGTCAACTTGCTTGTGCAAATCAAAGGAAAATAAGCTAGTACTGTAAATTTTTTTTAATTACTAAAAATATTCTCAGTAATCTTAACAAGCTGGCAGTAGTTTAGAGTATAAAAATATTAATGAATAATATCAAGATACTAATTACAAACTGTTTCTCTGTACTATTTCAACAAAGGAGAGAATGAAGTGATGATGATGATATAATATTTCCTCCCTATAAAGTTAAATATTTTAAGAAAATTGAGATTAGTAAAATGAAGTCTACTGACTGTAAAATAAAAGAGAGAGGAGAAAATTAAGTGTAATGGCATTAATTTAAAATTCTTAATATATTTTTGAAACTCAACCTTTCTCTTTTATCAATAGTTAATCAACCACAAAGAAGCTATCAGGCAGTTTTGAGAAGCTAGTATTGAAGAAAACAGAATGTAGAGTGAAAAGCACAGACAGAATAAATTGGTTCTAATTTTAATACTTTGACTTTATAAATCCACAAAAAAATAAGTCCCTACTACTTTATGATTTTAGTTGAGCCACTTAATGTTTCAATATTTCTCTGTGTCATGTATGTAGTCAGTATCATAGTCCCAAAAGCAATAATTTCCAGGAATGAAAATTTTTAGTTAATACAAAGAATGCCACACAGTCCTTGCTATGGTAGCACATTATAGAATAAGATTAGGTATAATATTCATATATATTTTATTCAATTTTAAAGGTTTGGTTACCGAAATGTAAACTGTTTTCATAAGGAATTTTGAAGTTATGTAAACATGTATGTTCAATAAAGCATGGTGGTGAAAAAGTACTCAGTCTGAATTTAATTTTAAAATACACTTTTGTTTATATAAGGTATAAAATGAAGTAAGCAGAAGAAGGAAAACAATGAAAGCATCAACTACTGTAATAAAAATAAAAAGAAGAGAAAATGTTTAACATGGTATCAAACTATTACTAATCATTGTCTTGAAGAAAATATGAGAAAATATACTACTCTTCTTTCTCTTTTCATGCTGGGGCATTAAGTATTTTACACATGACTGATAGGTTGGTTAATTTTATTGAAGTTGTTTCTTTTAAGTAACAGGTAATTTTGGAGGTAAGGAAGGAGAAATGATAATTACTTGTTAACTTGTATATATGTGCCAAAGTAATGTAAACTTAAATGTCATAAGTACAAATAGCTAACTTTAATATTTCCTGAAATTGCCAGGTTGCAATTATTTGTTTCATGTCAGCAATTCATGAAGCTATACATATATGCATACTTTAAAATTTATATGTTAATTTTTTCAATGGAGAGAACTATACTTCAATAAATATAGAACTTAAATCTTAATTTGAATTTTTAAGCTTTCATAATGAAGAACTAATGATTAGGTTGATTTAGCATTTATAATTCTATATTTTTAATCACCACAAAGACTGGTTGACTTTAGCCACTGCATCTAGATAAATTTTTAAATTATATGATGACACCAATAAATAATCTGGGTCATATGTTTCCATTAAAATACTCATTAAGCATTTACTACCTGAATAAAACACTGTGCTAAACATAAAATATCTTGAAATAATAAAGCCCTTAACTGCAAGGAACTTTTAGGTTAGTAAGAATGTAAGAGATATTTACAAATAACTGCCAGTCAAATGAATGAATAAAAAACTATTTACTAAATTTTTACTATAAAACTCACAATAGTCAAACAGACCAGTGCAAAGATTTTATAAGGCCCCAGTGTGGGAAGTATCATTACCAACTAAGAGGATGCAACAATGAGCCAAACATGAAATATTGGCCTAATGGGAAATTAGCTTTCCAACAAAGAGTTTTCTGTAAAGCATTTCTTTAAAAGCCATGAAATGGAAATAAATCAACTGAAAGGGATTAATGATAGAATCAAGATTAGAACACATACTCTCCAAGAATGTGTTCATTTATGTGTATAAATATATATAAGCATATATGCCTGTAGATAGATATGTACACATATAGAGTGTGTATGTATCACAAATATATGTAAACACATGCAACATGCATATAACCTACTTCTATAATTAGGGACTAAATTCAATGCTGAATATTAAAATTTCTAAAAGACATCCACATTCACTGACAACTTTTACTTCTTCTGTATAAATTATTAATTGATCATTTTAAAGCAGAAACTTCTGTACCTTCCTATAATTTCTACAACCATAAATGTTCAGAGGTATTCTACAGAAAAAAAATTCTTCAGAGATCCACCTATAGAGAAAAATGGACTAAATTCAATGAGTTGTAATAGTTTTGTTTTTAAAAATTCATAAAGATTTTCATAGAAACATTTCTGTTCATTGCAGATGAATCCATAAAATCATCTCCATCAGAACATTTTGATATTCCACTGCCAGTGGTGTTTGAACAGACCACTTCATGCCCCCACCACCACTTCCTTCCAAGTCTGAAACACTAACGTTTGGGGGGCATTTGCTGACCTGTTTATAAATAACCAGGACCAGAGCTCTGCAATCTGCTCTCTTTCTCTTATCAACATTTAATGGAAAGAGGAGAAATTGAAAATGCATGCTGTTAGCTATTATCTTTACAAATGACTTGTTAGCCTTTTATTTGTCTGCTCATGCTTCAAACACTCAAAGGACATTTTCAGAATTTCACTAGATGAAGGTCCAATCTTGAAATGGCTTGACAAGCTGTATCTTCCTTAAGAGATTTTGACATGATATTAAGCCATAGTTACAAGCCAATACTTGAATGTGGAGCCCTGGGGAAATCTTTCAGAACTGGAACACAGCATTTACAGCAGGAGGCAGGTGTCTGCACCAGTGAAGCAAACATACGATATGATATATTTAGTATCGAAAATGGAAGCAAAACTACTGTCTCTTTACCACTGGGGAAAAATGGAAGAAGTTGAATGAGAAAAAAATCATTCTTTTGGACCCCAGAGAATGTTAATTTACTGACAGTATGAAATACACTCTCATCACGGCAGGTGCAGAAAGGACCAGGTGCTGCTCACAATATTGTCTTTGAATTTATGTGTTTCCTTAGTGGCGAGAGGATGTGAAGCAGCTGTACTGGCCATGTGTATAGAAAGCAAAGAGCTTTTAATTAGCAATAAGAGGGCCGTTAATTTCTTTTAGGACTTTTTTTCTCCCCTTGTACTTGTATCAAGATCTCAGCAGGACTTTTGGTATAACTCAAAATGCATCCACTCAAATCAAGTGTGTCATCAAATGTGTTAGAGGAAGTTTAAGGCATGAGATCAATGGATGTGAAGAACCGTATTAAGAAGCTGAGGGGACGTTAGATTTTTGAATTGAAAAACAAATTAAAGTAAAATTAAAAATAAAAATTAGAATGCTTAGTAAGATTAGGAAAAGACAAAATCATTAGAATAGCATGTTCAGATCAATGTAACTGATAAGATTTAATTATGCAATTAAACACACTCATTACTGAAGGCACCTAGAGTAGGTGATCATCTTATCCATAAGTGATCTGAGCAAAAGTAAGTTTTTCAGTTTCTGTGGTGAAAAATCTGCTAATAGAAAATAATTCCTTAAATTAAGTGGAAGTATTTTCAACATAAAAGTCAGTTACTAGCAAAGGAGTTTAACACTGACATTAATATCAAAATATTTCTATGCTATTCTGTGACTTTTTGCCTATAGCTTATTATCCATTTGTTAATCTTCACAGAAACTGTAGGAGACACACCAATATGGTACATTTAGAATTATATGACTTTAATCATTGGAAGTAAAAATAATGAAGTAAAGAAAAACTGTCCAATAAAAAGATCACTGTAGAACAGGAATAAAGTGAAGAATGATATTCTTCAATTTGTGTTTAAATTCCATGAATTCCTTCTGTAGTGATGGATAGATTTTCCCCCCATGAATCCCTGGGATTTGTCCTAGTTCATTACATTAGTTGTCATTCACAGCTGATCATCATACAGTGTTGCTCTTACTGTGTACAATGCTGTCTTGTTTCTACTCACTTCACTTTGCATCAGTTGTTCATAATATTTTATGACACAATAGTATGCTATTACAATCATACACCACAACTTGTACAGGCATTCCCCAAATAATAGACATTCCTTCAGTTTCTAGTTCTTTGTCATTACAAAAAGTGCTGCAAATATTCTATGAAGTGAAACCTTTTCCTATATTGTTGATCTTGTTGGGATACAGATTCAGTAGTGATATTACTGAGTCAAAAGGTACACACAGTTTTATGACTTTGAGGGCATGGTTTTAAATTGCTCTCCACAATGTTTGTTTCAGTTTTTCCTTTCATTTTTTTACCCTCATATCCATGCAAATAATACCTCATATTTGTTCAAATAATCTTTGTGACCTGATCATTTTAGTACACAATTTCTCCTAAATCCCCATTCAAAGCACATTTGCATTCCCATTTCCAGGAACAAATCAAGTATAGATGTATAAAATATCATAAATTCTGAAAATTAAGTTGGTATAATTTGATTTAGATGACTATATTAAGGGGAAGTTTGATATTTTTTCTAGTTTTCTTTCACAATTTATTCCCTAATAGAGTTTTTGTTTTATTAAAGCCTCCTCAATGATGTAATTGGGATCAATAAGTATTTTTAGATTATATTTTAATTTCTGTAGAAATACAATTATTACAAAAATAGTAATATCTGTGTCATCACTATGCATTCAACTATGATTCATTATTTTAATATCAATTGACTAGAGAAATAGTATTTAAGTCCATGAGGGTTGATCAGGAAATTAGTTTGATACACTTCCTAATATGGTAGAGTAAAATCTATAACCATCTCAATATACTTTAGGAATAAGAACAGTACCTATAATATCATTTTTGTAAAGAAATTCCAGGTAAAGAAATACTATTTACTAAGATAGGCATCTCCAGTGCAACTTAAAGTACTAGAAGGTAGCTAAAAAGAATCAGAGGTTAAAAGTCTTGCACAGGATCATTCAATCAAAATTTATAAAAGGGGGGACTTAAAACCAGTTTTTTATGCTTTCAAGGAAATTTCATTATTCACATGATACTTTCCTGATGTAATTCTTAATTTAAAATGTTTTCAATATAAATTGATATATGAGGAATCTATACAATATAGGATATATTTTCCATTTAGTAAATAAATCATGATATAATATGATTATCTAATCTTGAAATATACTTCACAGTTAGACTATTTTGAGGAAAATAGACTTTTTGTTTGTTGAATTTAAGTTTTTGTGTATATGCATCATAATATGTATATGCACATATACATTATACATATATATATAATATACCATTGTACTACAATTTATGTATTATATATGTATAATCAATAATGTGACACATATATGTATGAATGCATATATACAATGTCCCAAAAGATTTAGTATAATTGTAAAAGTGTTATTTCTTTAATTTCTAGACTGGGATTATTTTAACAGACATTTAATTTTTGAAAACTTTGTATAGCAATCCCAGAATATCTTGAAAAGTAGATCTCTAATGGAAGGGAAAATTCCTTTTTTATAACAGCTTTCATTCTAGAATACCATAAATTTATTAATTATTGGTTGGCAGTAGTCTCTCGGTAACCAAGGATGACAATTGTCTTTGTGCGTTTTCATCTATGGTCTATAGATGAGTGTGCACAAAGACACTTATGCATGAAGGAGATTTAAGTGGAAAAGTCATTGCACAGAGACAGTCCCACTCTCTCGGTGTTGGAAGCCTGGGTCCAGTGGCACGAAAAATCGTTATACCTGGAGACTTCCTCAGCTGCATTGGATGACCATGTTGTCCTTTGTGCTCCAACATGCCCTAAGCACTCCACAGTGCTTTGCTGTGTCGCCATCTCAGCCGTTGAACCTTCTTATTGGTTTCTTCCATCTGTTGAGCCAAATCAGTGTTCACATGCTGGGTGAGCAAAGCCCTGGTTCACCAGGGGTCCATGATGACCTGATGGCTACCGTCACAAGGTTTAGCCAGCCTGTTGAAGCCCTTGCCAGGGGTGTGGCCGCTGCCACGTGCTAGCAGCTACTGGGAGCCACAAGTGAGAGCTGGGTGTCAGGTGAGGGTCAGAAGCTGGAGAGCTGCCCTAAGAGGGCACGACAAGCTCTCCATAACAGAGATACTACCCCTCCCTGAGCACCCCATACACCCCAAATTTATTAATTATTTGGCATCAAACATCACTGTGAATTGAGACTAAAAATGTTCCCCTTTTTGTCACTGAGTTGATAACTTCATTGCAAGAAGCATTCATCAGTTTATGAAATGCTTGAAGTCTTTTGGAGAGATTTTTAGGATTTTTTTTTCACCTGGCATCACTATCATTTTTATTCCCTTCAAATTTCTACTGTTTTTTTTTTTTATTCTGTCCCTTGATGTAAAATGAGGCAAAATGAATTTCTTTTTCATGTGACAATCACTTGGAAACAGCTACCGTATCCTGCCCTAAGTTTTCCTTTCTTCAATTCAACTCTCCCCATTTGATATATATTCAATACTGTTACCTTCCTGATTCATTCCTTCTGGACCTTTTTTAGTTTATCAACATCCTTCCTTTTTAAAAAATTTTTGACTTGAATTTATTACTTTTTTAAAACAAGGGTTACATATGCAATCTTCTTTTAGACCTTTCAGCCTATGTATATGAAAATTCTCATTTTATGGTGTTGCAGTTTAGAATAAAAACTATTTCCTAATCTGGTTCCTAAAAAAATGAAGGGGAGTGGAGAAATCATAAAAAAATATTAAGGATTAATTCCCTTAAGTTCTTTTGCTTCTTGAAATTTTCATCAAATCACTGCTCCTTTATAACTTGAGGTATAAACTTCTCTTCACCAACAATTATACATTGACATAAAAAATTTGCTTTTATATTTTTCCCCTTTAAGTTTAATGAATATAAATTTTTAATTTGGGACCCGATTAAGAGTCTTTTGTGCAACCTCTACATAAAATAACACCTAAAATAGTGCTATGTATCACAAGTGGGACTTTTAAGGATTTTAAAATGAAGAATTAAAAGTGAGAATGAACTTTCATCTAATTCTCATTTTTCAAATATAAATACCTGAGACTATGTATGCTATATTAAGAATATTTTCAATATTTTGAAACCTACATAATTATTAGAGGCTAAGCACGTATTATAATTTCTCTAAATCCAGCTCTCTGTTCTCATCTCACATTGCCTCCATTGGCATTTTATTGTATTTTACATCTTACAACTATATATATGTATGTATATGTACATATTCATCTTATGCTATTGAAACAATGCACTAATAAATAGTTATATGCTAATATTGCAGTGTTTCCATATGAACATAGTTCTAAATATTCATTTATATTTCTATTTCTTTAAACTTGTAAATGCAAATGAACTCATATTTGGTTTTAGGCTTCATCACTGAAAGGATTTTTAAGGATTACTGGCCTCTTTTTGGAGTTGAGGAAACTAAGGCACAGAGAAGTGAATTGAATTGATCAAACTATGACACTCATACAATTGTACTGGATTCCAATCTTCTTTCTATCTAAACTGATTTCCCTTATAAATAACTAAGGATATGTGGACTGAATGAGAATGACTTAGAAAACATATCTTTCCTTGTCTTTTTCCTCTTTCTCACATGCTTTGAATACAACAGTTCTGAAATCTGAGACTTAAACGCATTTGTGGAAATACTAAGGGTTTGGAAAGTGTGTTTCTCTATTGATGCTACACTAGTAACCATATATAATCTCCTTTAGGATCAAGTTCATTCAGCTTTCAACTGTTTCTGGGTCATAAACTCTCACAGATTTTTCTGCTACTTATTTCTGAATTCCCGAATTTAATGTGGTAGAGACCAAATCAAGAATGTAATCATCAGGTCTTGGAGTTGGATTGAAGTTATCCTTTGTTGATACTTAATTCTATAGCATATAACTGTATTACACTAGGAAATTTTCAGATTGCTCTAGGAAATAGATTGTACGCCATTATGTACGCCATTATGGAAAAAATAGTAATGACTAATTTAAAATAATTTAGAAAAAATTCAACAAAAACATGTATTGATTATTTTGAATAACAATATTGGACTTGAAAAAGGAGATGTAATAAATTAGTTTATCCTTACTGAGTTCACAACCAAGAAGGAAAGAAGGATGTAAGAAAGCAGATTGTATTGCTAAACTACTATTCAATAAGTATGAAGCAGCTTAAAATACAAAGAGAACATGAAAGTTCCTTGTGGTGCAATTTGAGGAAATCCAAGAAGGAAAAGATAATTTCTGACCCAATAAAACAAGATATGCCAATTCAGTGGATGTGTGGAGAAACAGGATCTCCCCTATAAATAATGCTAACATAAAATAATAAAATATAAAATAAGGAAATAAAATTATTTTTACAAAGAAGTCTTTAGGAGCCAAACAGTTCAATCTATACATGCAAAGAAATTCCTCTAACATGTACTACAAATAGTTGTCTAGATGCTTGCTAAAGAACTCTAATGATGAAGAACTGATTATCCTCAAAATAAACTGATTCTATTTTGAGATAGTTTTTTTATTAGTGTTGGTTTTTTCTCCTTCTCTTCCTATTTCATATCAAGCTCCTATTTGGAGTTTTGTCAATTTTTTTTCTCTAAAATTCTTCCTCCGCGTGGAAGTTGTATCTTCCACTCATGTGACAAATACTTGAGAACAATCCTTCCCCTGTGATTATCTCCAAATTATGATTTTTCTCTTCTCTTGGGAAAATGGCTTTTATTTTGACATTAAGTCTTTTAAAAATATTGTGTCCAGTCATTTTATTACTTCAATTTTCATGTAATTTATGTGTCTTGATATCATTAAAAATAATTTAAGTACACTTCCTAGCTATGTGACCCTGGGCAAGTCATTTAACTCCCTTACCACTCTTCTGCCTTGGAATCAATACATAGTATTAATTATTAGGTGGAAAGTAAGAGTTTAAAAAAAACTTTTATATAATTTAGGAAAATTTTATCTACAGTTTATTCCTTATCTACCCATTTAGTAATCTTAACCATAATGGAAACATGACTAATTTGATATGATCTACAGTTAATGGAGTCATTCTGGCTCTTTAGTATCAGTTTCCTTTTTGATATGTTGAAGAATCATCTCCTTCATGATTTATTAACAATTGAATCATTTTCCCATAAAGAAATGTCAAGGTCATTGGTCTAGAGTGTACAGTTTTAAATTTCTCTCCTTTCCAAAATTGATCCAGAACACTATTTGCCCTTATCTAGTTGTCTGTAAACTTTTCTATTTCCCTTGATCTTTTTTGTGGTTCAGTTGTGTTATGGATGAATGGGAGAATGGAGTCACCCACCACGATTACTATGAAACTAGAGAGTGAGAGAGGTGGGATGGAGCCAAAAGATGGAGAGTGGGGAGAGATTGATCTTCCCCTCTCTTCCCCTAGTGAAGACAGCACCAATTGTCTTTTAGAGGGACAAGGTATGTCCCTTAAGTGACTGAGTTAAATATAGTCAATGACTGAATCTGACTCTCCCTCCTTGAGGGAAAAGTTGAGCTTTCTTCCCCAAGCTTCAATTCTCTTCCTGGATGTTATGAGGAAGGAATCATCTAAAAGGAATCATTCTTTTATTCTAAAGGGACACAAGACAGGGAGAATAGGGTTGTTGAATAAGGGAAGTGGGAAGTCCCTAAGAACTAACAACTGACCCTCTCCCCAAATTCTGGGAAGGGTTCAGGCCGTCTGCCTGACCCTCCTTGGCCAGTTGTGATTTCTGTCCTGACTTCTATCTACCCTAGTTGTAGCATGAAGTTCACAGGACAACTTTAGCGGATAGAGAGAGAAGTCTTTTTTGGTTGGATGGCTTTATAATAAAGTCCCATACACTCCTTTTACCTGCAGCTGGATCCCAGGGGTTTGGACTCACTGTGAGATGGCCATTGCTCAGAAGGTCTTCTGTCTCAGAAGTTTCACTTAGACCAACCACCCTGTAGGAGCTCCCAAAGAGAAGTGAGTTGAATCTGACAGTTTCTTCTCAACTCTTCTCTGTTCCTTTTTTTGAATCTTCTGTCCTGCTTGGTCTTCCCCCACTTGAGTTGCTCTTTTTGCATGCTGGATCTATTTTCCTCTCTTACAGTTGTTTCAGTCATGTCTGACTCTTTATGACTTTATTTGAGGTTTTCTTTGCAGAGAAACTAGAGTGGTTTACTATTTCATTCTCATTTTTAGAGATAAGAAACTAAGACAAACAAGGTCAAATGACTTGTCCAAGGTCATATATTTAGTGTTTGAGATCAGATTTGAATTCAAGTCTTCCTGATCCTGAATACAATGATTTTTCTAGTGTACTAAATGTCTCAATGATCTTTTAGGTATCACATAAAAAGACAGTGGATTAACAATCACTTCTGCCATTTATTACTTTTTTGAAGAAAGTATTTCATCTGGATAAGGTGAATAGAATTCATTAAGGTGATCTAGATACTATAACATGTGTCAAAAGTCACTGTGTGAATATGTTCATTATAAGAATCCTAGGTATTGAAGATTGATTATTAAAGTGCTCAGTGCTTACATAAAGGGCAGCATTAGTGAGTACCTGGTGTTATGATATATACATATTTTTCATAAGATGACACATTCATAATCTCAAATAAAATTTCACTTTTAAACATAATGCTGAGCTATGGATTCCTTTGATCTAATATCTAAATGTGTTGGCATCAAAGACAATTCCCTGTACAGTGTACTAGGATTTTTCCTTTGTCTTTAAATTCAGAATTGCAAATATTAGGTCTGATCTGAGATGATTCAGTATATTTTTTCTATGCATTAGGAAAGCAAAGTCTACAGACTTCTATTTATGACATATTTAAAACAAATAATTGCAATTCAAAAAATTTCATAACTAATTCTAACTGAGCCTGAGATAAATTAAATTTGAGGACAGTGGTAGGAAGAGAGTACAATAGTGCAGAGTGTAATCCTAATAAGGGTAAAATTCATAAGGAGAGAGTGACCTTGCACTCAGGGTGTGGTATTTTATATCTGGAGGTAACTATCCCAGGAGGGGAGACATGTTCGGGAGAAAGGGTTCTATGACCACAGAGGTGGCACATAGAATGGTTCTATCATTAACTTACAAAGTAAGGTTGGGAGTGCCATGGGACTGGCAATTGACAGACTAGACAGCATATATCCTCCAGGGATTGAATAAGTCTTCCAGAGTTGGTAGCTAAAAGAACTTCCATCTTCACTTTTGACTGACCATAACAAGAATTATAACTCTAAATTTAGTCAGATATTTTTACAAAGAGAAAGTGAGCATTAGGATTAATCACTAGAAATCAAACAGTTTTCTGTATGAATGTATGTGGATATCTCTCATACAGAAGTTCAATGTAACTCAAAGAGGAATGGTGGTGAATAATTGAACAATTACCTTCTGTAGAAGAGTCATATTGGTGAAATGAAGATATGGTTTAGAGTAGAACACTCTGGCTTAAGCAAAGTATTATTAAATACTGGAATTCTAATATAAAATGCAATAAATCTTCACAATCTTTCAACAAATGGTTATGTAGTCAAATTGTTGAATCTAAATTATCATACATTCTTAGAATACTTTCATGGAAACATTAAAATTTATTTTTATCCAATTTACTTAAATAACTTTATCCGTCTTCCACCTGCTGGGAGCAAATAAAGTCTTATTTTGATGAAAAATAAATTTTATATATAGTCAGATATTTACCTTTAATTTTCCTCTCTTTTAATTTTTGGCTTTCAATTTTCTAATATATGTGGGAGTGTATATACATATATGTTTTGTAAATGCATACATAAATACCTAAATATGCACACACATCACACAGAGAGAGAGACAGAGAGAGAATCTTTTTTTTTAATTTTGAAACCTTTATTACCATCTTTCATTACTTATAATATTCTGCAGCAAAGGGTTAGATATTACCTTTTAGCCAATCCTCCTATTCTAAGAAGCTCAATGGAAGATGCATCTTCAAAGAATGTATAATACAGGGCAGATCTCAGTCCTTTGTTATTAAATCTATTCTCAAAGCACATGGTTGTAATGTAAATATTTAATTATATCCTTCTGTTTAAGAGAATTTTTGCTACTTTACTAGAGAATGATAGCAATATTTTCTGTAAGATAATAATGCATTTGATGCATCCCATTCTTCTTTTTGTTAAAAATGACTAACAGCATTTAAGCTTCTGATTGACATGGGCTTCAGAGAACTACTAATTCCAAGTCTGTAGAAGAATAAATATATTTTAATTTTACTTTTTCACCCTTCCTCTTGCTCTTTGCCCATTTCTTTTGAAAGGCAATGCTAAATCTGCAGGCCTTTTCTTTGAACCATCTCTTACAACACTATTTTTATAATAATTTTGCATTGACATACCCTTTATCAAGGAATTAATGAATTGTTTATACTAATACTTAGGCAGGTCTAAGGTAGCTTGAAAGAAATCATATTTGAATTCTTGCATATACACCCATACAACTAGCTTACCATGTAGTTCAGCAAATCCCATGCTCTAGCCAAAAAAGTTTCAAACTTAAACATGTAGGCAGGACTCTCATTCATCTTTGATCTCTGCACAGAACTATTGATTTCATTAAGGATTCAATATAGCCCAGAGTGTTTAAGCAAACACATTTTCCCCTAAAAAAATCAAATTGAGAAATGAACAGAACATTCTCTTTCATCTATAAATTATAAAACAAGTTCAACAAATTCCAACTTGAAAAGGAACATTTGATTTCTCATATAATAATATAAAAATATTTTTTAAAACTTCCATGTAGTCTTCAATGTCTGAGGTTTTTTTTTAATTTTTAAGTATCAATCTACAAATCTAGGTTCCAATGACTTTTTCTGTAATCCTTTATGAATGTGTAAGCTATGCAAATACTTGATAGTTATACCTGAAAATAAGTGTTCACTGATTAAACAAGAATAAGATTCTATGAATTTCAAAACACACAATATGTCCCTGTTCTCCTCCTTCTACAAACCTTCAAAATGTTCAAGTATATTTTTACCTAATATTTTTTATGCGTGATTTTTCTTTCAACTCTTGGGAATATGGGATAATGAACTCTACACACTACAGACAAAAAAGTAACTCATAGCTAGCTCTTCCTCTGGGAATCACAGAATATTATGAACAGAAACTTGAAGCCATTTCATCCAAAATTACCCTGAATGAGAAAGGATCATTTCTGCAATATTTTGAGAAGTAATTAACCAGTCTTTTCCTGAGGACATCTTTGCTGAAAAGAACTTCTCAATATGGTGAAATCACCATATTCCATTTTTAATAGCTTTTATAGTTTGTTTTTTACTCACGTAAAAACAAATTCTTTAATTTCTTTAATTTAATGGGGGACCTGCAGGTCCTCTTACCATAGAGATGAGTAGATATTAACCAGACCACAGTGACAGGAAGTAGGACCGGAGAGTCTTCCACTGAGCAAGCATTAGTTCCAGGCTGTTAGTTGCTGACAGTTGGAACTGGCAGTTGCGGGTAAGTTGGCTGCTGGGAGGGAATTGGTTGTTGGAGGTTGGCTGCTGGTAGTGTGGGTTGGCATTTAGTTCTATAAAGGCAGTCCTGAGTTTACTAAGGAGGGGACTTTTGGCTTAAGCCTTGAAAGGGCTTTTGCCTCTGGACTTTGAGGGAGCAGGAATCTGTCTCTGAGGCAAGGGGCGACTGGCAATTAAACACTGGCAGTTGAATGATAAATCTTATTTAAGGAAGTCCTGGGTGGTGTCTGTTTATTTATTAGTGTGTATAGGTAGTTAGTGAATCAATTTAGGTAGAATGGGTTTGATAAGGCCTGGTCTGTCCAGGCAGAAGAACCTGTCAATGTTGTTTTATTTTTTTTATGTAATATTGGGAATTTTAGGTATATTTATAGGGTATAAGTTTAGTAATCTCTCTTTCCTCTTTCCTATCTTTATATATGTGCACATATGTATCTATAAATATGTATATATGTAGTATAAACAATCGATTTTACACATTAAGAAACTGAAACTGACAGTGGCTTATGTTTAAGAAAAAAAATTAAATGTACAGAATATAGAACCAAAAGAAGATAACATATATAAAAAAGCATATGATCTTAAGAGAATAGTATTAATGTTCTAAAATTTCAGAGTAGTGTAAAACAGATGATAAGTATGAAAGGAAACAAAAATAGCCAAAATAAAGTTCTTTTGAAAGCTTAAAAAAACAAAAACAAGATTTAAGAACCTTTAATTAGTCTTTAGGGTTTGAGAATGATTTTAATGAAATATAAATAGAAGAATTACCCAAAAATTTTGTATTATTTTCCTAAAGAAAACATTTTTTTTGATTTGGAAAGATAGAACATAGATTATCTAACTGTATTTTAAGGCCAACTTCCAACTTTTCAAAGGAAAGAAAGAGTCAGAAAAGTCATTGGTTTAGTAATTAAGTTGCCTTGAGAGTGGAAAGAAAATTGATGCCTTTCTTTTTTATATTTTGAAAATGACAAGTTATAGGGCTTTATTGGAGTATATATTCATGATTCTCAATGATCCCAACAATCTAGAATGAATGATTTGATGAATTCATAGTTTACATTCTAATGGGGAATACAGCAGCAATTCCTGGAGTTGGTTGTAAGTTCAATCTAATATGTTGAAATTTTAATGCAAATATACACATGCTTTGAAAATGGATTAGGTGAACATTGGAAGATTTAGTAGATTTCAACTTAAAGGAGAACAAACTGTGTTACATCTCAGGAGAAATAATTAATTTGATTATGAACTAAAAGTGATACAAGTATAGAGTTAAAAAATAAAAGATTTAATATTCTCACTATATTCTTCTTTGGCCAGACCATTTCAAGAATATTATATTATTTTGAAAAGCTATATTTTAATAAGGATGAAGACAATCTGAAGGATATCCAAAGGGCAATCAGAATGTTAATGGGTCTTGAATCTATTGCATAAGAGGATTGTTATAAGCAATGAAGAATGAATAAACTTATGAAATATGGATTGGTTAAGGGTGGAGAGAAGAATAAACTATAGTTAAATATGTGAAAAACTCTTATAGGAAAGAGGAATTCAACTTGCTATATACATCTGGATGTTGAAGAGAGACAGATTTCAGCTCAAGCTAAAAAGAACGGGAAGGAGAAATGAAGGAATGAAGGAAGGAAGGGAAAAAGGAAGAAAGAAGGAATGGAGGGAGGAAGGGAAGAAGGTTCTTACCAGAGTTGTTCTAATGAAGAATGGGTTCAGGAAGCTTTCACATTCTCACACTTTCAAGTTTTCAGTTTTAGACTAGATGATTTCTTGACAGGGATTTTGTAAAGGTGACTCCTTTTCACACATGTGATTGAATATTTAACCTCTCTGATCTCTCTAATTATTTTGGAAAATTTTATTTAATTAGTCAATTTAGAACATTATTCCTTGGTTACAAGAATAATATTCTTTACCTCCCCTCCCCCACCTCTTCCCATAGCAGACACACAATTCCAATGAGTTTTACATGTGTCCTTGATGAGAACCTATTTCTATGTTGTTGATGTTTGCACTAGGATGATCATTTAGAGTCTACATCTGTGAATCTTAAAACTGCTGACTCTATTTCAGAAGATTTGATTAAGCTATTCCCCATTTTAAACAATGGAGGTACTTGATCAAGAATGTATTGGGAACTTTAAAATTACTCTACCCTACTCAGACAGTGCCTTATGGGAAGATAACATTGTAAATTCCTGATTGAACAATGAAAAGTCCCCAACTCATACTTATAATGAAGCACAATCCCTAAGCTAGGTGGTCTATTTTTAGATCTAATACAAAAGGGTGTTAAGTACCTATAAAGGTTAAATTAATCACTAAAAGGGCAAGCAACTTACAGAAGGCAAGGTTAGCAAAAGAGATGTGAAATACTCAGAAGAGATAATATACCCATAGAAGGTGAGAACTAAAGAGTGATGGGAACTAAGAATGGGCAGTCTTGGGAAAAAAGCATCTACTATGATTGGTAGATATGAAAATTTAGGGGAGATGACATAAGAGAAAATTCTCTTTATAAGGAGCTCTCTGAACTCAGTTCAGGAGTTCAGGAGTTCAGAGGAGGGTCTCTGAACTAAGTTCAGGAGTTGAAGATTTCAGTGAAGGATTAGAGCTTTCTTAGGACAATCTTGTGGTGAGTGATAAAAACTGACTCTCTCTCCCTTAAGGCTCAGACCTAGGCCATTTGGCCTAGGCCCTTTCTACTATTTTCTCTTTTTCTCTCTCTCCTTCCCTTAATTCCTTCATTTATATTAATTAAAATCTCCAAAAAACCCAGCTGACTTGGGGGTTTTGATATTTGGGAATTTTTCCATAGCGACTACTTATTTTTAATATAAATCAAGACACTAAAAATTATCTTCACAGTTTGGCTGAAACCTTTACAGTTTTGGCAATTCACAGTCTTGGAATCCCACATTTTTGTGGTTACACAAACCAAATCATAGCCCCCTTGACCCATATAATCAAGCAATTGTTTTCTTTGGTGTTTCTATTCCCACAGTTCTTTCTCTGGATGTGGGTAGTACTCTTTCTCATAAGTCCTTCAGAATTTTCCTGGATCATTGCATTGCCACTAAAGGACAAATACATTACATTCCATTGTACCACAGTGCATCAGTCTCTGTGTACAATATTCTCCTAGTTCTCCTCCTTTCATTCTGCATCCATTGCTAGAGATCATTCCAGTTCACATGGAATTCCCCCACTTTATTATTCCTTTGAACACAATAGTATTCCATCAACAACATATACCATAATTTGTTCAGCCATTCCCCAATTGAAGGGCTTCCACTCATTTTCCATTTTTTTGCCACCACAAAGAGCACAGATATGAATATTCTTGTACACGTCTTTTTTCCTTATTATCTTTTTGGGGTACAAACTCAGCAGTACTATGGCTGGCTCAAAGGGCAGACAGTCATTTATAGCCGCCCTTTGGGCATAGTTCCAAATTGCCCTCCAGAATGGTTGGATCAATCCACAACTCCACCAGCAATATATTAATATCCCGACTTTGATTACTTTCTGTTGCTGTCATGTTAGCCAATCTGTTAGGTGTGAGGTGATACCGCAGAGTTGCTCTGATTTGCATCTCTCTGATTATATGAGATTTAGAACACTTTTTCATGTGCTTAATTATAGTTTTGATTTCTTTAACTGAAAATTGCCTATTCGTGTCCCTTGCCCATTTATTAATTGGAGAATGACTTGATTTTCTGTACAATTGGTTTAACTATATAAATTTGAGTAATTAGACCTTTGTAAGAGGTTTTAGTTTTGAAGATTGTTTTCCAATTTCTTGTTTCCCTTCTAATTTTGGTTGCATCTGGTTTGTTTGTACAAAACCTTTTTAATTTGATGTAATCAAAATTATTGATTTTACATTTTGTGATTTTTTTCTAACTCTTGCTTGGGTTAAAGTCTTTCCTTTCCCAAAGATCTGACATGTATAGTATATTGTGTTCACCTAATTTCCTTCTTTATATTCAAGTCATTCACCCATTCTGAGTTTTTCTTGGTGTCAGGTTTGGGATGTTGATCCAAACCTAATCTCTTCCACACTGTCTTCCAATTTTCCCAGCAGTTTTTATCACATAATGGGTTTTGGTCCCAAAAGCTGGGATCTTTGGGCTTGTCATAGACTGTCTTGCTGAGGTCACTTTCCCCAAGTCTATTCCACCAATCCTCCTTTCTGTCTATTATCTAGTACTATATTGTGTTGATGACCACTGTGTTTATAGTAAAGTTTGAGATCTGGAACTGCAAGGCCACCTTCCATCACATTTTTTTTTCATTATTTCCCTGGATATCCTTGATCTTTTGTTCTTTCAAATGAACTTTGTTGGGGTTTTTTTTTTTTCTAATTCAGTAAAAAAAAAATTTGGTAGTTCAATGGATATGGTACTAAATAAGTGAATTCATTTGAGTAGGATTGTCATTTTTATTATGTTATCTCGTCCTACACATGAGAAGTCGATGTTTTTCCAATTGTTTAGATCAAGTTTTAATTGTGTGGAGAGTGTTTTGTAGTTGAGTTCAAAGAGTTCCTTTGTTTGTCTTGGGGGATTAATTCCTAAGTATTTTATATTGTCCAGGGTGATTTTAAATGGAATTTCGCTTTCTAATTCTTGCTGCTGAAATCGGTTAGAAATATATAGAAATGCTGATGACTTATGAGGGTTTATTTTGTATCCTGCAACTTTGCTAAAGTTGTTGACTCTTTCCACTAGCTTTTAGTAGATTCTCTAGGATTCTTTAAGTAGACCATCATATCATCCTCAAAGAGAGATAGCTTGATCTCCTCATTGCCAATTTTAATATCTTCAATTTCATTTTCTTCTCTAATTGCTCCTAGCAGTGTTTCTAGTACAACATTAAATAACAGAGGTAATAATGGGCATTCTTGTTTCACTCATGATCTTGTTGGAAATGCATCTATTTTATCCCTATTGCAAATGATATTTGCTGATGGTTTTAGATATATACTGTCTGTTATTTTTTGGAAAGGCCCTTCTATTTCTGTACTTTCTAGTGTTTTCAATAGGAATGAGCGTTGTATTTTGTCAAAGGGTTTTTTCTGCATCTATTGAGATAATCATGTGATTTTTGTTGGTTTTTTTGTTGATATGGTCAATTATGTGGATGGTTTTCCTAATATTGAACCATCCTTGCATTCCTGGTATAAATCCCACCTGATCGTAATGAATAACCCTCGTGATCACTTGCTAGAATCTTTTTGCTAGTATTCTACTTAAGATTTTTGCATCTGCTCATTAAGGAGATTGGTCTATAGTTTTCTTTCTCTGTTTTTGACTTGCCTTGTTTTTGAATCAGTACCATATCTGTGTTTTAAAATGAATTTGATAGAACTCCTTCTTGGCTTATTCTGTCAAATAGTTTGTATAATATTGGGATTAGTTGTTCTTTGAATGTTTGATAGAACTCACTTGTTAATCCATCAGGCCCTGGGGATTTTTTCTTATGGAGTTCTTTGATGGCTTGTTCAATTTCTTTTTCTGATATGGTATTATTTAAGAATTCTATTTCTTCTTCCGTTAATCTAGGTAATTTATATTTTTGTAAATATTCATCCATATCATTTAGACTGCCATGATCAAAATAGTTTTTAATGATTGTCTTAATTTCCTCTTCATTAGAGGTGAGTTCTCCCTTTTCATCTATGACATTGCTAATTACATTTTCTCCTTTCCTTTTTTTTATTAGATTGACCAATATTTCATCAATTTTGTTTCTTTTTTTTCAAAATACCAGCTTCTCCTCTTATTCATTAATTCAATAATTCTTTCCCTTTCAATTTTATTAATTTCTCCCTTGATATTTAGGATGTATAATTTAATTTCCATCTGGTTGTTTTTAATTTGTTTTCTTTCATGTTTTTTTGATTTGCAAGTCCAATTCATTGACCTTTGCCCTCCCTAATTTGTTAATATATGAACTCAAGGATATAAATTTCCCCCTTAGTACTGCTTTGGCTGCAACCTATAGATTTTGAAAGAATGTCTCATCATTGTCATTTTCTTCAATGAAATTATTGTTTCTATGATTTGTTCTTTAACTAACCTATTTTGTAGAATCATATTATTTAATTCCCAATTAATTTTTAATTGTCTCTCCATGTACCCTTACTTATTTCATTATGATCTGAAAAGGTTGAATTTATTATTTCTGCTTTTCTGCATTTGTTTGCTATGTTTTCATGTCTTAGTGTATAGTCAATCTTTGTGAATGTGCCTTGTGCTTCTGAAAAGAAGATTTATTCCTTTTTGTTTCTATTTATTTTTCTCCATATATCTATTAACTCTAATTTTCCTATGATTTCATTCATATCTCTTACCTCTTTATTATTTATTTTTTCATTTGATTTATCTAGATTTGATAGTAGTAAGTTCAGGTCTCCCACTAGTATAGTTTTTCTATCTATTTCATCCTTGAGCTCCACGTGTTTTTCCTTTAGCAATCTGGATGCTATACCATTTGGTTCATACATGTTGATTACTGATATTTCCTCATTGTCTATGTAGTCACCTTCCCTATCCCTTGTAATCGGATCTATTTTTACTTTGGCTTTGTCAGATATCATGATTGCAACTCCTGCCTTCTTTCTCTCAGTTGAGGCCAAATAGATATTACTCCAACCTTTAATTTTAACCTTGTGAGTGTCTACCTGCCTCACATGTGTTTCTTATAGACAACATATGGTAGGATTTTGGTTTCTAATATATTCTACTATTTGTTTTTGTTTTATGGATGAGTTCATCTCATTCATGTTCAAAGTTATGATTGCCACTTGTCTGTTCCCCAGCATTTTGATATCCTCTCCTAATTCTGTCCTTTCTTCTTTGGTTATATAATTTTAAAACAGTGGTTTGCATTTAATCAATCCCCCTTATCCATTCCCTTAATATGTTTCCCTTTATGACCCCTCCCTTTTTGTTCCCCTCTTCTTATTTTTAGGGCCTATTAAGTTCCCTCCCCCTTCTCTTTCCCTCCCTTTTTGTACTCTCTCCTACCCCCCTTAGTTTTCCCTTCTCATTTTCCCTGTAGGGTAGGATAGAATTCAATACCCCAGTGGATCTAGATGCTCTTCCCTCTCAGGACTGATTTCACTGAATGTAAGGTTTAAATATTACCTATTAGCACTTTCTTTCTCTCCTTCTTATAATACTATTCTTCCCCTCTCCTTCCTGTGTGCCTCTTTGTGTGGTATAGATTATCCTATTTATCTTATTTCTTCAAGTTTCTCCTGGTGCCATTTTTTATTCCCCCCCTCCCTTTTTCATTTTTTGTATACCATCTTATGACCTCTTATTATCCCAATCTCTTCCTGTAAATGACTATTCTAATTACCATAATAGGTAATATAATTTTTGAGAGTTACAAATAACTTTTTCCATATATTAATATAAGTAATTTGTTCTTCAATAAGAACAAAGTCCTTAAAGAAGAAAGTTTGAATGAAAAAACATTTTCCCCTTTCCCCTCTCTTTCTTATTTACCTTTTCATGTTTCTCTCGATTTTTATGTTTCAATATCAAACTTTCCACTTAGTTCTGTTTTTTTTTTTTTTTACAAATACTTGGAAATCTATTTTGTTCAATACCCATACTTTCCCTTGGAAGTATATAGTCAGTTTTGATGGGTAGGTGATAACTGGTTGTAGACCCTGTTCTCTTGATTTTCTGAATATTCCAAGTCTTGAGATCCCTTAGTGTTGAAGCTGCCAGATCTTGCGTAATCCTGATTGATGCTCCTTGATATCTGAATTCTCCCTTTTTGGCTTCTTGTATAATTTTCTCCTTAACTTAGAAGCTCTTGAATTTGGCAATTACATTTCTGGGAGTTGTCTTTTGAGGATTTAATATAGAGGGTGTTCCATGAATTCTTTCAATGTCTATTTTACCTCCTTGTTCAAGAATATCAGGGCAGTTTTCTTGGATAATTTCTTGTAGTATGATGTGAAGATTTCTGTTTATTTCTGAGTTTCCAGGTAGACCAATAATTCTCAAATTGTCTCTTTGTGACTGGTTTTCCTGCTCTATCATCTTGTCAGTGAGATATTTTATGTTTCTATTTTGTCAGTCTTTTGACTTTGCTATATTAATTCTTGCTGTGTTGCAAGATCATTGGTTTCCAATTGCCTAATTCTAGTCTTCAAGGCCTGGTTTTCTGATGTAATCTTTTGATTTTCTGCTATAATTTTTTGATTTTCCTTTTTGGTTTGCTCTATCCTGCTTTTCTTGGCTTCTAGCTGTTTCTCCAATTTGGGAATTCTTGTCCTTTAAACTGTTAATTTCTTTTTAACTATTTCCCAATTTTCTTGCCAAAAGGCTTCCATCTTTTTGGTAGCCTTCAATTTAAATTCTTCAAGAGCTTGTGGCCAATTTCCATTTTTTGGAAGGTTTTGGCTCATTTATTTGTATTTCCTCTTCTGCTATTTCCTCTGGATTTTTCCAGAGTCTGGATTTTTCCTATGTGAAAACTGTCCAGAATTAACCCCTTCTTCTTGTTTTTCTTTGTGTTAGGAAGTTGTTCCTGGGCACTGTTTCCCATCACTATTGTGCTTTTTCCTTCCCTTTCCAGTCAGAAATATGCGTGAGGAGGGCAGGCTCTCTTTGTATGGAGCTAAGGAACAAAGATTTTGCCCAAGGCCAGCTCTGGAGTCTCTGCAGCCTCTGCTGTTTGCTGCCCTTCTCTGTGATATCTCCCCATGGATGCCTATAGTCTGGGTTCTTCAGCCTGCTGGGATTTCAGGGGGTAGGTCTTTGGTGGTCTTAGTCATCTGCCAAGGACCTGGAGTTGCCCTTCACTTGCTCTAGAGGTGCCCCTCTCTCACTCACTGATTCTAACACACACTGGCTCTGACTCTGTCTCCATAGGTGGGGTGGGGGAAGATGCATCAACTGGAGTTTTGGTGGAAGCTTTTTCACCCCCTTATGGTGTGGAAATGCCCAAATCCCATGTACCTTCCATGCTGCACCATTCAGTAGAGTCCCTTTGTTCATATGAATTTGGCTCTTTTGGCCTTTTGATGTAGTTTATATTAGTAGAAAGAGTCCTATGTCTAGACTGCTGCCATGTTTACCCGGAAGCCTCTCTCTCTAACTTTTAAGATGGGTAGAATTCTACAGAGGATAGGGGAAGAGATAGAAATTATAAGCATTTGGGCAAAGGGTAAATGATTTTACCTTAGATACCCTCTGTATTCCAAATAAAAAAAACTTAAATTATCTATTTTAAGTGACTAGTTAGCCTAAAACACCTCTCTCAGATTTTGTTTGAGCTCAGAAAATAGAGAAGTTTAATTTAAATTTGTTCCAAAAAATTTGTACTTATTCTAAATAAAATGTACTATTAATCACAATAGAATAACTTTATTGTCTGGACTTGAATTTTTGAACATTACAATATATTCTGATTTCCATTGAGGTTTTGAAAAGAAAGGGACATTTTGTGAAAAAAAAATCACTAGTGTTCTTATGGTCTGTATTTTCCTTCATTTCCTTAATATAATTAAAAAAGAAAATGTTAGGTACCTTTTCCTGAGAACTTTCTAAGTTTATAGGAATGCCATGTGCCTGCTCTGACTTGGTAGTAATGTTAATTCTACCATAGATGTATTGTATGTTCAGGGCAAATGACAATTCAGCAAAAAAAAGCCTTATTTGTGTAAGACTGAACTATTCTTGGATTTTCATTCCTAGTAGTTTTGAAAGTAGCCTGCATACTTGCTTATTATGCTTGTCAAACCAAACATCCTATTCCATGCAGGAAAGATGTCAGACTCAATGTCTTATGCAAGTACTGTCTTTTGTCTTCTTCCTACTGTTGTTTCCAAACAATAACCAGTCTGAATCCATATTATGTGTAAAACACAAATACACAGGGAACCTGAATATATGACTACTACATGGGTTGCCAAGGACACAAATTGTACTAAATGGCCATAATGCATTCATATCAGATTCACATGTACATTATTAACTTTTTAGATGACCATATTGGCAGTTCCATAATAATCCTTCTTTGATCTCCCTAGCCAAAGCTGCAGGGATTTTTCTGTCTGTGGACATTTGATCATAAAATCTTGGAAGAGTAGAATTTTAGAATTTGAAGGGACCCAAAAATTCATCTAATTTCAACATTTCATTTTAGAGGTGAAGAAACTGAGATCCAAAAGGATGCAATGAGTTTCCTTATTAGAGCATGTGTTCCTTAAGAACAGAATCAATCTTTTTTCCTCTCTTTACATCCAAGTGGTTGGTACAGTGTCAAGAATATGGTAGGAATTTAATACATGCTGATTTGACTTGACCACAACTTTATTAAATGACAAAGACTTGAATAGTATCTTTTGATTGCTAGGTCAGTGATTTTGATTTTCATTTCATTTTGTTTCTTCCCCTAAAATATGGCTTATCTTTTCTTTCATAATGGTCTCTTGGTATTAGTAGATATCCATTGAAAATCAACCTCAGTACAAGCTATTGGTAATAACTGTGGCTCTTTGTGGAACAAATGCTTTTTGACTGTTTTGTTTAAACATGACCTAATCCTTTGGGCCCCTAAATCACAAGAGCAATACTATCTATGAAGGTTTTTAATTTCATGTGCATATATTGCTAAGTATGGAAATTGGTTAATATATTTATATTATAAAATAGATCTATATATTCAAATTACATACTATCAAGTTACCTTTTAGAGGGAGAAGTTTGTGAGAAAAAGTCAGGTTTTCTATTTGTTTTAGATGTGTGCTTCTGCGAATGTGAATGTTAGTGTAACTTAAGAAATGCCCTCATGAACAAAACAGTTGGGGTGATCCATTTTTACAGGTAATGTTTTCCCTGGGAAAATGTTTAAAGCCTGTAGTGAAGATTAAATTCTTGATCCCTCTTGCATGAGATAAACTGCCGCTTTCCAGGAAGTTTAAAGCCAATGGCACTCTTATAGTAGCAGGTGTAGAGCTCTTGTAATAGGCAGTTTTCCAGCAACACAGCGCACAATAATTGCTTAAATTGCCTAAAGATATTTAGTCAATGTAATCTGTTTATTGTATTTTCCTTTTTAATATTTACTCTGGTAAGAACTTCAGGGCTATGTATAATTGTTCTCTGGAGAAATAATCAAGATAATGAATATACTGTAATTCTCTAAGTATGTGAAAGTATTGATAAATATAGTTCTATTCATTTATCACTTCGAGGGAAGTAATTAAATATAAACCTAATATGGACACATACTACAGTGTAGATAAATTCTAAATAAATGTTCTGTCTTTCAGCTATTTTGTCTTTCTTTTCCCTTTTTTTTTGTTTTCTCCCCATTCCCTTATCACCTTTATTATAACAACTTCTATTTACATTATAGAAAATCCTTTGTTCTCACCTTTGTATGGTCTCTGACTTTTAAAAGTTTAGTAGAGGAGTAGCTATGTGGCTCAGTAGATAGAAAGCCAGGTCTATCGATGAAAAGTTCTATGTTCAAATCTGACCTCAGATACTTCTAGCTGTATAATCCTGGACAAGTTATTTAACCACAGTTCCCTAGCCCTTACCATTCTTCTTGCCCAGAACCAATATTTAGTATTTATTCTAAGATAAAAATAAGAGTATTTCAAAGTTTACTAGCAAAAAAAAAGAGTATTGCTCAAGAACATTAGTCAATGAATATTCACATAGTTTATAATATGTGCATAGTACTGTAACCATAACAAAAATATTCTAAATCGTCTATATGCCAGTACAGAAATGAGGAATGAATGCAGGACCTTGGTTTGGGGATTCCCAGGGAATCCAGGATTCATTTCTATGTAGGAATACAACCCTATAAATTTTTATTTATAGGATTTTGTTTCTATAATGGAGAGTAGCTAGAGGAAAGTAAAATGGACTGAAAAGATAGGAGTCAGGCTATAGTTCTAAAACAAAAAAAATATATTTATATAACAATTATTCTGAAACAGAAATATATAGACATGATATATATTGGTTATAGTTACCAACAGGTCTTCTTTAAGAAGTGTTTGGAAATGCTAATTCCCCAAACCTTAAAGTCTTCCAAAGCAAATGTTTCATGAAAAACTCTGTTGAAACAAATAATATTTTCTGTCTTTTCTTAAGACATTAAAGTTTATCATGTTAAGGAAATCTGTAATACATGACAAAAAGTTACTCAACTCATGATTTACTTATTTTTATGAAACTATCCAAAATAATGTATGTTTCAGAATATTTTAGCTATTTAGAGGATAGAATAAAAGTCTCTTTAAGGAAGGGATACTTTTTGTTTTTGTCTTTGTTTCCATGTACATTGACTGCTACGTATTAGGAAGTTAATAAATGCTTAGATATTGGTTAACAAGATAAGGAGCCTACCAGAAAATATGGTGGTGATAGTAACAATTAAATTTACATAGCTCTCTAAGATCAAAACTATTTTTTACAACAATCCAGTGAAATAATTAGGGGCAAGTATTATTTCCATTTCAGGGCATAAGAAACTGAGCCTCTCATAGATTAAGTGGTCATTACCCAATTAATTAAAAAGTATTTTGCTTGCCATGAATTTAATCTGATAATGTTATGAGGCATTTATTCTAATTCTAAATCAAGTACTCTTCACTTCAGAGCTACAGAAAGCAAAGATATATATCTAAAACAATTACTTGCTTCCAAACATTTCTCTGTTATTTATGATTTATCACCAGTTGGCAGACCCAGCATTTTATGTCTCATTATATACACCTAATATTGAACTTCTCCAATCAGCAACTAAATTGAATTAATTTTTTCTTTAATATCTTTTTTCCTCCTTGACTTAACTGAATAAAATTGTGTAGGATCACACTCTCTCCACATTAATCGAATTATAATCATTTCTCTTACTTCAAGTACCAGTCCAGTGATCATATAGTAATTAAAATTTCTAGGATCTACTATCTGAAAGTGTCTCTTCTTTCTCAATTTTTATTTTGAAACACTTTGACAAGATCTCTCTTTTATACGTTTCATATGCTGCCAATAAATATATGGTTTGGGACATATGCCTTATTTCTCTATTATAATGTCAGTTCCTTCAGGGCAAGAGTTGTATATCATTTAATCTTTTCTTCCCTATAAGTTACGATAGTGACTTGTATATAATATGTGTTTAATAAATATTGAAGAATTAGAATTTTAAGAAAATGGAATTAATTGCATTAATATAATTTCCCCCCAAAGAATATCCAAAAAAAGGATAATATTTTAGAAATTTTAAGAAATAGGAATAAGCACAAATACATATATGGGTATATATGTATGTGTATATATGTGTTCATATCTCTTTAATCATTTTAATCACTATTGTAGCTCAGTGACTGGCATCTACTTATTCATTCAGTTTCTGGTTCTTCCCAGAATTGAAAGAATTTTGACTTAAAACCAAGAATAATCAAGCAGCAAGACAGTATAATCAGAGGGAGGAAGGATGGATTTTTAATGAAATACAGCATATCCAAGTATTCTTATTGAAAAGATGAATGCCTAGTGAAAAATCTGAACTACAATTATTGTAGTGAGAGCAAATTTAACACAATAAACTTGAGTGAGAAATTATAAAAGACCAAAAAAGGTTAAATGGTTTGTATTCTTATATGATGAGATGATAAATAACACCCTTCAGAACTACGTTATTATCCTTGTTATTGTAAAGAACCTAATTAGATAGAGATCCTGTGTATGATTCTCTTATATAAAGATGATCTAAAAATAAGAATGGAAGAGTAGCAAAGATGATGCACTTGTAGAGGGGACAAGAGGGAAGAAGTATAAGAAAAATTATTTCATAAAAATGTAGTTTATTAAAAAAAGGAGTTTATACAATAGATGAGACAGTGGGAGAGGGAGCAAGTAGAATTAGAATTTCATTCTCATATTAACTGTGTAAAAGACAGAAGAATACATGAACACACAGTTGGGCATAAAATACATATCTTACCCAACAGGGAAGAGAATGAATGGTGTTATATGAAAGGGGAACATAATAATAAGGGCCAATTAAGTGATATAATTTAATAAAAATAGCCTTTTTAAGAGGAGGCAATGAAAAAAGAATGGATAGTATAAATGAATGGTATGCTGAGAAATTCACAGTTAACTATTGTAAATGTAAATGAAATTAACTCACTCAAAAAACAGGAGAGAATAGTTTGATGGATAAGAAACTAGAATTAAAATTTTTTTTTACAAGAGACAAGGTTGAAACAAAAAATTACATAGAATTAAGATATGGAGCTGGAGAAGAATCAAGGTTAAGCTGCAGTTTAAAAAAAGCAAGGATAACAATCTTAATCTGAGGCAAAACAAAAACATACAATAAGAAAAAGATAATTAGGGAACTTTTATTTTGTTAAAAGGTAATATAGTTTTGATAGGTAGTACAATATACAGCTAGGTGGCACATTGTATAGGATAGTGTGTCTGGAGTCAAGAAGGCACATCTTTCTGAATTTAATTCTGACCTCATAGACTTACTATTGTATGACCTTGGGAAAAATCACAAAACCCTCTTTGCCTCTGTTTCCTCATCTTTAAAATAAGCTGGGGAAGAAATGGAAAATAACTATATATTCCAAGAAAACTCTAAATGGTACATGAAGAGTCAGAATCAACTAAAGACAACTCCATTGATATAAATACTAAATGCATGTGCAAAAAATATCATATTGCCTAATAATTGAAGACAAAGTTAAATGTTAGAGGATAAAATATTGAAGAATTAAAATAACTCATCTCATACCAAGATGAAGCAAATCACAAAAATATCAAGAAAAAAGTTAATTAGATTAATTGAATTTTAGAAAAATATTGATATAATAAAGTTCTGGAGATTATTGAATGGGAAAACAAAGGATTAGGACTAATTATTATCTATTTATTATACCTTCACATATATTGTGTGGATTTTAGATTTACTCCACCCAACTTAGTCTTTAGAATTCTAGCAACCAAGAATGTATAGACCCCCACTTAAGAATTAAGTGTGGGGGAAGAAGGCCTATGACCTGAATGTGTTTACAAGTGACAAATCAGAAACAACTGACTGACCCTCTAGGCTGTCCAAATCCAAGTTTAAGCCACCATTGGTACATATAAGATACAGAAAGTGACGTAAAGAAATGCCTTGATAGTTTGTGTCATTTCCTGTGAGAGGGATTTGGTAATGGAACTTGACTGTGGAGGAGCTCAAGTGAGCTTGAGACCTCAGATACTTCCCTTAGACTGTCAAATGGTGAGTGTAAGGTTTACTTCCCTTTCCTTGGCTTTTTCTGGAGGCAATATCCTCTGAAAAGGCCCCTTGGCTGAGATCTCTGAACTCCTGCTGGTTTCTGTCCAGGCTGGGGTAGCTATCCTTCCCTTTTTCCTCTTTCTCACTCTTAATTTCTTCCTTCTATTGTAAATTAACCACCATAAAATTCCATTCTGACTTGATTATTTCATAGGGATTTTGAATGAGGAAAATTAGACAGAGTTAAATGTCTTGCTCAGGATCACCCACTAGTAAAATTCTAAGGCTGGATTTGAACTCCAGTCATTCTAATCTACTAAATCTTGGAGATTTGAATGAAAAAATTTTTTAAATGAACTGAAGTAAAGTTACATAATTTAGAAAATATCCAAAGAATCATTCCTTCACTCTTTATATTACTAGTAACAGGAGTAGAACAGAAAGAAAAGATGAAAATAAAAACAAAATACATATATAGACAAGAGCCAAGATAGCAGGGTAGAAGCATGGAAAGAACTTCCATGAGATTTTTCTCCAACCAACCTTAAAATATAGCCCAAAAGGAATACTGGAGTAAAAGAGTAAATAAGTGGACAGAGTGAAGCAATTTTCATGTAGAGAACTACTTGAAAGGTAGGCAGAGAGAGTCTGGTTCACTGGGTTGAGAGGGGAGCATAGTTTAAAGGAGGATACATCAAGGAGTAAGGAGCTATCCAATAGCACCACCCCATTCCACATCTTTTATCCCAGATTCTGAATTTGGGGTTAAGCCAAGATCCAGACCCTGAGACCCTGCCTAAACCAAAAGCAATGCAACCCCAGGTGCACATGTAAGGTTCCGAATACCAGCCCAAGCCAGCAGTAAGATCAAGAATCCCAGCACAAGGCAGTCTTTATTGTATGCCTGATCTATGTAAGCCCAGAATGAGGTCAGAAACTCTAGCCCAGTTTGCATAGTTCACATGACACTCCTGGTCTGTGCAATCCCAGGTCTAGGCTAAGATCTCAAATTCAAGACAGTCCCAATGGCCCTGGCCTGTATGAGCCAAAATAAACTAGGTTACCAAAACTCAAGGTGGAGTTATAAGCCTCAGGTCAAGACAGTGTAGCTGGCCTGTTCAAACTTTCAGTAAGACCAAAAGTCCCCATCTAAGCCTGAGGTTAGAATTGGAGACTCAGCTTAGAATAGCTCACAGTGCTCTGATCTCTGAAAGTCATCAGTCATTTCATGGAGTGACTGACAGCAGTGGGATGTGGCTTTCAGAGCTCCCAGCCAATAGGCCATCATACTGCCTTAGAAGAACTGAAACTTTCAGAAACCCAGAAATAGAGATAAGTGTAGTACTGAGGAAGAACTGAAGTTTAAGAGAGCAACCTTTTTACTAGAATTGAGCCCACCTTTAAGATGAAAATTAAGGTCAAGAAAAATGCTGGGGAAATAAGCAAACATCAAAATAAAAATACCTAACCATAGAAAAACTTTATGGACACAAAAAACATGACACAAATACAGAAGGGAACAGTGAAAGCAATGCAAACACATTTAAAACTTCAAATAAAAATATGATTTAGTCTCAGATATTAGAAGACCTCAAAAAAGATTCCAAAATTCAATTCAGAGAGGAAGAGGAATACTGGGGGCAAGAAACAAAAGTAAAGAAATGAACAGTTAGATTAGTCATGGACACATGGTTTTATTTTCTTACTCCTAGTGTTTATTAATCTTATAAAATACAATATTTGAAGATATATATTAATTTTTATTTTTATTAGAAATTTGTATCATAAAAACTATCAGAATAATTGACAATGTCAGCAAACTAATAGAAATCATATGATTACTTCAATAGATGCAGAAAAAATCCATTGACACATTCCTATTAAAAACCATAGAAGAACTCTGAGGTATCACCTCACACTTAGCAGATTGGCTAACATGACAGCAAAGAAAAGCAATAAATGTTGGAGGGGATATGGCAAAGTGGGGACATTAATGCATTTCTGGTGGAGTTTTGAATTGATTCAATCATTCTGGAGGCAATTTGGAACCATGCTCAAAGGGCACTAAAAGACTGCCTACCCTTTGATCCAGTCATAGCACTGCTGGGTTTGTACCTAAAAGAGATAATAAGGAAAAGACTTGTACAAAAACATTCATAGCTACGCTCTTTGCGATGGCAAAAAATTGGAAAATGAGGGGATGCCCTTCGATTGGGGAATGGATGAACAAATTGTGGTATATGTTGGGGATAGAATACTATTGTGCTAAAAGGAATAATGAACTGGAGGAATTCCATGTGATCTGGAACGAACTTCAGGAATTGATGCAGAGTGAAAGAAGAACTAGGAGAACATTGTACACAGAGACTGATACACTATTGTATAATTAACTGTAATTGACATCTCTAAGGAGCTTATTATAATTTCTGACAATCTAAACACTGCCCTAATATCTTCAAAAAAGAGGGAAATAAATTTTGAAATAATCCTTGTGTCAGCTCCTGAAAGAGACCCCAAAATAAAATACCCCAGGACTCTTTAAACCAAATTTTAGAACTCCCAGCACAAAGAAAAAAGTATTACAAACTTCCAGGAGGAAACGATTCAAATATCAAGAAGCCACAGTCAGGATTACACAGGATCTAGCAGTTTCTATAAAAGGTCCAAAAGACATAGAATATGATATTTCAAAAAGCAAAGAATTTAAGACTACAATGTAGAATTAAAAAGTCAGCAAAATCTAGCATAATCCTCCAAGGGGAAAAATTGAAATTTAATGGATAGAATTTCAGTCTTTCTCAATCAAAAAAAAAATATCTGAAAAGAAAATTGATGAGCAAATTTGACACTCAAGAGAAGCATAAAAAGGTAAAATTAAAACTCAAGGATTGATAAGGCTGAATGCAGTACATTCATACCTGGTTATAATTAAAATAATTAAATATCAATGATATTTGAGAAAGGTAAGATACTTAAAATATGCGATACCTAAATTACCTAAGGTACTTAAGAACTTTATTACTACTAGAGCAATGAAAAGCAATATAGATTGAAAATAGGAAAGAAGCTAAATAAAATGAACTGATATTAAAAACAAAAACCTTTCCTGAAGAGGTGCTTTAGTGGTCAATGTAGAGGAGAAGATAGTACATGGGAGCTATAATCGAACCTTACGCTCATTGGAACTAGTGTAATGTAATACCCACACTCAGTCAGCTGTAGAAACCTACTTTACCCTTTGGGAAGTATGAAGATAGGAAGAATAAGGGAGCTGGGGACAGACAAAAAGAGTACATTGGGGGAAGGCATATATGCCACTAAGGTCCTTCCTACACTCCTATAATAAGTTCAGTTTTTGACATGTTGATTTGAGAGGCATATAGAACATTCAGTTCAAAATATATAATATGCAGTTGGCTTCATATATTTATCTGGGAGACACATGTGGAGTGATATTAATTAAACCCATAGGATCTAATATATTAAGGTAGAAATACAGAAAAGGAAGATATGTAGATCTTTTTATTAGTCATTTTTAATAATTATTAATCAATTAATCATGAAGAAAAAAGATGAATAATGTTCTACTTTCCTATTGTATTTCTTGAATTAGCTTTGTGAGTTTTGTGGGTAGAATGTAATATTTACTCTTATTTTATCATTCTATTAGTAAAGAATGTTATCTTTTTAATAGAGGAAAAAATTCAGTCAGTTCTGTCATTTCAGTAATGTTTGACTGATTCTATTTGAAGTTTTCTTGGCAAAATTACTGGAGTTGTTTATTTTAATAGAGATTAAGTGACCTTATTAAGTTTATGTAGTAAACGAAAGACAAAATGTGGCAATGGAACACCTTTATAAATGTTTAGGCTAGATCAGAATCCATTCAACTGTTTTGTCCATAGTATCAAATATAGGAGAAAATGAGTAAAGGACAATAGAGAAACCTGAGACAAGAAATTGCATTGGTTATAGAATATCACTTGGTAATAAAATTACTTTTGTCAATGTAATCCTGGAACAACAGCAATGATATTTTTTTAAATCTGACAGATGCCAGTTAGTCATGAATATAAACTGGATTAATAGTCACATATAAAGTTAAGATAGTAATAATGATCTCAACAATTTCATAAACATTTGGAGGATCAGCCTACTCAAGAAGACAATGGGTTTTTTTCTGGTGGACTGTAAATTTACTCCTCCCTGCATCCATCAAAAGTAAAAAGTGGCATAAAACATTTTCTTTTCTCTGTGATCTATGAATGAATCCATGAAAACACAGATACATTATTTACTGAAAAGTTTGACAGAGACTTTGAGGAATGATTTGAAAAGTGCAATCAAGGAGATATTAACATGACCTTTTTGTTAAAATAGAAAAAAATACTTAAATCTACAGAAAGAAAGGAAGAATAAGAAAAATTAATGAAAACAAATAACAAAGCAAAAGCAAATAATTATAAACAATTTAGAAGCAAAGGTGAATTTGAATATGGCTCAATCCATGAAGATCAAACCAGTAGAGTGAATGCTTTAAATAGATACCTACCATGTAAAGCCACAATTCCTTCATCAGTAGATCATCTCCTTTATCAAACAAAATTAATATTTGTCTTTTCTGGTGTTTATTCCTAAAATTGTCTAATTCTTTTCTTTTTTACCCCTCCTAGCTACCAAGATGATATTATTTACCTGACTCATCCATATCTCAATGAGTGAGACTTACCTATAGCTATAGGAAATTAACTTGTTTAGTATGTATAGCCAAGCTGCTTTTCTACTTGTTACATTTTTAGTGTTAACGCAGCTGGATTGAACTGTCTGGTGCCAATTAACAATAATGGCGGTTATGTTGCTGAACCTTAGTAACCAACACTGAAAATAGACTCCTCAGTGCACTTATTGACTTTTTATTTATTGCAGAAAGAGCCATCAACTGCTTTAACTGCTTATTTCTCTTTTTTTCCTTCAAAGAAATATTGGCCATTGTCACTTGATAGCCCCATAACTTGAGGCTTTAATTAGCATTTGATTGAATTAATTAATAAAATTATTTTCACAGAAGGTCCTTCGGGAAAAATTAATGTTGCTTCAAATTCTACTACTTATCTTTCATTTTATTGAAAGAGTTGTAATATTCCAAACTTTCAGGAGCCAACCTGAGTTGTTATTGATTTCTTTACAGAACTTAATATTCACTTGCATAACATTTTAGTTGTTAACTCCATGTTGCTATGCAGTTACCTGAATGAGTGACTTCAGAAATTTCAAAAAGCTATTTTTAAAGGATCAGATGATAATGGATTTCTTATCACTTGATGGCTATAGGTATTAATTATGGAAAAAAATAAATTTTAATAATTACTCAGGGAATTGCTTAGAAGAGCAAATGAGATCAAATGAAAGCTTCACAATCAGAACAACTAATAAATGAAGTATTTGGAAATTCAGAAGTTCAAGCTGGAGAAAAATTTCAAACCATAGGTTATTAAAAAGTGTGACTAGATTGAGGAAACCTACTGTCTAAAGTTCAGAGGAGAAATAGAGTAATTTTATTTCAGTAAAATTGTTTAGTTATTATTTGCTTAATTAACAATTCACAACTGGGGGAAATGAATGTTCTGTTCTTTATTTGAAAATTTGATGAAAAATAATCAAAATGTATTTTTAAGCTAAACAAATTCATACTGATGTTTACTAAATTAAGTCTCATTCTATATCCTTAATACATTATCCTGCCATTTAGGCAATGGACAGTATTTGGAATAAGTTAATATGCGTTTACAGATGGTTCAACAATGGTAAAATAAAAAGACTGTTTCTTCTCCTCTCAGTCTTCTTTAAGAGAGACTTTCATTCCTACCAGGAGGTTATGCAGAAGTTAGGGTTGGAGGTCACTTTGCTACTCTCCTCAGAATAACAGGGGGCACTATACTAGTATAAATAAATATATATATATATATGTATATATACATATATATGTATATATGTGTGCATGTATACTAGTAAATTTAATGGGTTTGACTAACTCTTAATTATTTTGTCATTCTGATGAGCAGGGGCATCCTTAGTGCTGTATGTAAGGACTGACTCTTATTCACTTAATAATACCAATTCCTCAATAAATGAATACACATAGCAAATATAAAAACAAATCCAAATCATGGAAAAAGAGACATTAGAGAAAGAATTTATAAGACAATCTGCACCAGATATTACAGAAGGAAAATTATTACAAAAATATTTAAGTATATAAATCTATGAAAGTAAACCTGGGAATGAAGTTGTTAACTGATAATCATTTTGGTGAGCAATTTGGAACCACGTCAAAAGGTCATAAGATTTTGCATTTCCTTTGACCCATTAATACCACAACTAGGTCTATATCCCAAAAGACCTAGGGGGAAAGAATCTACTTGTACTAAAATATTTGTAGAAGCTTTTTTAATAGTAACAAATAACTGGAAACTAAAGGGATATCCATCATGAAAAAGTTGTGCCATATGATTAGAATGGACTACTATTGAACCATAAGAAATGGCATGCAAAATAGTCACAAAAAGACATGGAAAGACTTATATGAAGTGATACAAAGTGACGTCAGTGAACCAGGAGAACTTTCTACCCAGTAATAGCAATAAAATACAATGATAACTCTGAATTCCTTAAGTATTACAAGCCATGAAATTATCTAGGACAACTCCAAAGGGCGCATGCTGAAAAAGGCTGTTTGCCATTACAGAAAGAACTCACAAAGTTTCTCATTCATTCTGACTCATCCTACATTTAGGCATTAGTTCATTACACTCAAATACTTGATTATGATTTTTAAATTTATTTTTTCTTCATCAAATGTTCCTATAATATATGTCATTTGAGAACCTTCTCATGAAAGGAAAGATAAAATAAGTGCATTGATGAGCATGCTACTAGTCACTAAATGCATCAATGGCTTACCTCCATTTTTGCCAAAGATTCTGAGCAAAAGTACAGTTCCCCTTCTATAGATTTTGGAGTGTATAAAAAAAAAAAAACAGAACAGCGTAGATGACATCATGGGATTGATGACATCATGAGAGGTAGCAGAGCTTACATATAAGGAGCATCATGGTTGGTTAGAAGTTTGATAGTGAAAGTTAACAACAATCTTTTTTCTTTTCACATGAAACTAAGAATATCTATTGTTGGAGTAGGGGTACAAGGAAAAATAATAGTCTTTTTTGGATAGCCAATCAGATATCCTTGAAGCATAGCTTCATGGTATAAAGCTCTCAAACCCATTTGCCTTGCTTTCTTGCACATTTCTCAAACTCATTTAAATCCTTTGAGGGAATATAACTAGATTTTTAAACTTAACACATTATAGGCCAATGAAAAAATAACTAAAATTATTCCATGAGTAGATTGCCTGGCACATAATCTGCTTTTATTAGATGTTTATTGATTGATTATTATTATTGATTATCACCACCTTCCACCAGAGTCTAAAGTCCTCCACACTCAGCTCCATTTCATGATTCAGATCACTATTGCTTCATGATTAAAGGGCACATAGAGCTGATAGATTGACACATTGAAAGGAGAAAATACCATCACTGCAATTCACGTAGACATCTGGGCTTTATTATAAAGCTCAGAATATTTAAACCAGCCCAGAATGAAAACCTACTTTGTGCAACATTCTAACAATCTAGCAAATATTTCTTTAAATTCATAAAGACCCTTCTAGATGTTCAACTTTCTTGGATGGTGCCCTGTAAAATGTTATTTCTAAATATAGTTACAAAATCATGAACTCTTGAGGATAAAACATATCTTTAGAGGTCAATTAATCCAAAAATAATCCATTCTAAAATATATCTGAAAAGTGATACCATTTCAATAAAAACCTCTTGGGAGAGAGGTTTTTAACAATCAATTTGATTGTTAAGAATCTCTGTTTAGGTTTCTTTATTTTGTTTCTGAAATCTAGGTGGCCTCCTTTAGATAATTTCCTCCTTATCCATATTGTTGGTAAAAAAATGAGGTCAGTACTACATCTAAAATCCATATATACTCTTATGAACAAAGTAGAATATAGCAGAACTAGCAGACGCCTCTTTCTATAAATAATAAGTTTCTAATGAAACATATAATTGCTATACCATTTTCAGCTTCAGGATAATGAAATATTGATTCATAATTAATTTAAAGGCATTTAGAGTATGTAAAAATTGTGGGCTTGGTCAAGTTTAAAGTTTTGGGGTTTAATCTCAGGCGTCTTCTTTTATGATGACATTGTGGAAGTCCCTTTATCTTTCTGCTAATTTGACATTTATAGAGTAATCATAAAATAGTAGATGATCATCTTCCCACTCTGTGATTCTATAGAGTCTTTATAATGAAGGATCAGATAGATGGATGGTACTTGGTATATACATATGTATGCATGTGTATATCTGTTAGTTAATAACATCCTTTAATTACCTTTCTCTGTTAGGCACTTGAGATACAAAAACTGGTAAAAGATATCCCCTTCTTCAAAGTGCTTGTGATCTAAAACATGCATGTATGTATATACATATACATAAACACACACATTTTATGATGCATATGTGTGTGGAAAAATACATCCATATATATTTATAATATACACATGCATATGTACTCATCTATGCATATGAATATGCCATAAAATGGTAGAACTTACAATGCTATCAATTAAAAATTATAATTGATACTCATTTCTATCTCCAAAGGTTTCTTTGTTAGAAATTGCTGCTTTTCTCTCTCCCAAAGTCCTATATACTTCTAAATTCCATTTGTTAATGGTACAATGGAGTATTTTATCATCATTATACTAATTCTGGTTAGAAGTTTATCTTTTTTCTGGATAAAAGAAGCTGTTTTGGTGTTCTTTTTTTATTCTAACAATGTTCTTTTCATTTGATGTTTGCCTTCATGTGCTGCCAGCTTTTATTGCTTTCATAAGAGATAGATAATGAAAAGGACATTGAGAATGAGAAAAAATAGTCTTCCCTGTTATCCAATTATACACTTATATGTAGTTAGTTAAAGATCCTGCAATTGAATAAGAACCATTATAATGTTTAGATTAAATAGCTAATGCTCTATATGTGTTCATGTGAGCACACACAAACACATAATCAGAGAAGGTATTTAATGTCCCTAAAATCATTTAGGAAATATCTTTTTAAAAGCCTTCTAATTGACCCCTATTCTTCAAAGGCCACTTGCTATCAAAAGTGATGGTGGATATAAATGATGTAGTCAAGACGGAGACGTGGGTGGGGAACACCTTCCTGACTTGTATAAATATCTCAATGTGATTCCAAAGATGATGAGAGAAAAAAAAAATCTCTTTGAAGAAGGCTGGGACCTATAAGTAATTGATGGTACCTACTAAGGGGGATGAAAAGACTGGTTTTTACTTTTCCTTTATAATATAATTTCCATTAAGAATTTTTACTGTCAGAAATCTGCTAAAAACAGAGTCATTTTAAATTAGCAAAATTAATCAATGTCTTTTAATGAAAGATGGCATATGTGAGACACTGTAGTAGACATTGAAGTGAATCAAAAGAGGTGTAATTAATATTTTTGTTTCTGTTGTTCCATATTTGTAGCCATAGGTAGTTTGTTGGTTTAATATGACCTTAAATGGCCTTGTCTTTGTCATGTCTGCTACCTTTTTTAGGGTACCATGCAAGCAAAATCATGGTCAGGAATGCCTTCATAATGCTGGCCAGTTACTACTGCTGTTTTGTTCCAAAATTTTATGTACCTCTCTGATCTATCAAATCCAGAAATGATCAGCAAACTTGGAAAATAACTTGTACAAATTAATAGAAGAGAAAGTCATGTGTGAGTGCCAAAAGGGCACTTTGAAGGGTTTAAAGAAAATATGGAGTCTGAGAAAATAAATGCTTTTTAAATATTTGTGGATTGGCTGGTGTAAAGGGAAGCATGTCATGACAGATAGGTGGAGTCAGTTATGAATAACTTTAATTGCCAAAGAGAGATCAGTTTGTTTGTTTGTTTGTTTTTAATCCTAAAAGGGGTGCACAAAATTTATCAAGTAAGGCAGTGACAAAATCAGACACGGCTTGAAGAGTATTATTTTGAGACATTGGGATATTTAGGATAATTACAAACATACATATATGTGTACTATAAATATACATATGTATAATATAAAATAGAGACTAGAGGAATAAAGGAACTGAAAGAGGTTGACTGTGATTATAATAATGCTATTAAAAAAAAGAAACAGGACATCTAGTTTTAGGCAAGAAGACAATCTAAGTTGCTTCCCCCTACACCCTCCAGGTTTTCCAAAGCCTTAGAAAGAATTAGAACCTCAAAATTAAAAATAGCAGCATCCTAATCTAATACCTAATATATATATATATATATATATATGTACATATATATATACACCTAATCTGTAGCTGAATAGAAAGTTTTCTATAATATTCTTGATAAGTGTCCATTCAGCCTAAGAATTTCCAACAATTGTTCATCTATTATCAGGTTCAAGATATTCAAAAATAGGACTATTTTCCCTATGAAAATTCATTATATTTAGGTTTCACTCCCATGCAATATTGCTATTCATTTCCTTCATACTTATCATCCTGTGAAAAATTCCCAATTATCCAATATCTTTTCTAATATGTGAAACTCACAATTTAATTTCAGAAGTGGTCAGACCAGTTGAGAGTAAAATGGGAAATATTCTCTCCTTCATTCTAGAAACTTACTTTTACAAATTTAGGCCAACATCATATGAACCATCTGATGATAGAACAGCTATTTTCTAAAAACAATTTTAATTGCAAAATCTCAAAAGAAAATAATTATGTTTGGAATATAAAGTATTAAGTACTTATATTTGAATCTGTAAGATAAGAGATAATTTCCTGGCTCATTTGGTAATGACTTCATCAATTAACACTGGAGGACTTTAATACTTAGCATTAATATTTAAAAACTTAATTTCTACTTCTAGTAAACGTCACATGCCTGCCGCTGTAAGCATAAGCCTCCAATGAGCTATTATTTATTAAGACAATGTAGGACACATACACAGACACACTTATGCACACAAGGCAAAAGCATGATTTCTCTGGGAGCTCACATTCTAATGCAGGTGACAGCATGCAAATAACTAAGTACATGCATAAATTAATCACAGAGGAAAGATAATAGGAGTAATATTTGGAAAGACTCCTGAAAGATGGGTTTTAACTTGAGTGTAGAAAAAAGCCAAGGAAGTTTTTGCATTCAGGAGAAGAGGAAAAGGAAAGAAACCATTACAGGTATAGGATAGCCAATGAAGAGTTACAAAGTCAGGAAGTGAAATGTGTTACTTAATGTAATTAGGTCATTGTATCTTAATTGTAGAGTGGGTTCTTGGAAAAATATGGAAGGCAAATTGGAAAAGCGTTCAATTCCAAAGACAGACATTTGATCATGGAAATAATGGCACCTGGAGTGGGTGACAATTTGAGACCTGGATTTAGGGGAAAAATGTTAGCCAAGTGAAGTACATATTAAAGGGGGAGAGGCTAGATGGAGAAAGATCAGTTAGAAGACTGGTTCACTAGTACTGGAATGGGGTCATGAGGGTCTGTTCTAGTATGGCAGTTGTGTAAGTGAAGAAAAGGGTGTGTATCCTGGAGATGCTGTGAAGGTAGAGAAAATCAGACATTGCAGCAATTTCATTTAAAATTTAAAAATATTTGTAAAATATTGTTTTTAAAGCTTAGGGGACTTGACATATGTAAGCTATCATAGGCTTTTGACTCAAGATTTATCTATAGAAATGAACTCTCCACTCTAGCACTCAGAATTCTTTTCTTCCTTTAAGAATTAACTCAGATGACTTCTCTTCTGCTAAAGGATGTTTACTCTCCTCAAATTAATTTTTATTTATTCCCTTATATAGGTGTCATAAAACATAATATTTTGGTAGGAATTACATTTTATAATTAGCACCTAGGACATTGCTTTGCACATAGTAAACCTTTTAATTGAAGTCTCTTTTTGCCAGAAATACTTTATTTGAAAGAGTCTAGGAACTAGAGAAGATTCATAGTCATAGGAAAGGACCATATAAATACTCTAGTAAAACTCCTTTATATAAATCTTAATGATTTGTGTTTATTTCTTTGCTTTTGGTCTGTCATATCTCATTGCTTAGTAATCTTATACTAAACTAAAATTGAAAGGTAAATTCCAAGTGCAACTTCTTGCTTTGTCTCTCTTATCCTTTCCTTGTTTTTCCTTGTCTCTCTTATCCAGCACTTAAATCATTTTAAAAACCCTTAATTTTCTTAATTTCCATATTAGAATAAATATTAAGTACTGGTTCTAAGGCAGAAAAGTGGTAAGGGCTAAACAGCTGAGGTTAAATGACGTACTCAAACTTACATAGCTAGGAAAGATCTGAGGTCAAATTTGAACCCAGTACCTTTCATCTCTGTGATTGGCTCTTCCACTGAGTCACCTAATTATCCCTAGAACATATTTTGATTTGTCTTTTAACCAAAGTGGGTGACTTCATTTAAAAAATTAGATTCAGACTTTTTAAGATTTAGTCCATCTTGATGTCCGTCAGGATATTTTTGTATCTCAATTATGTTATCTAATTTAAAAAAAAGATAATTCTGCTCTCCTATAGCTCAGTAGAATTTGAAATTGTTTTATGAAATTTAGTTAAGTTATATTAATGGCATTTCTCTGAGACACCAGTTTAATAAACCTATGAAAAATGAAATGAGATTAATCTAGCATGATTTCCTCTCACTGAACACATTATGCTGCATAATGTTGAATATTATTTCTGTAACTGCTCACAAATAAATTTCCTAATAATTAATTATAGGATTTAGTGAGAAAATTTCAGAAAGCCCATATTTCTATATTTTGGCTCAGTTCCTGACATATATTAGGTGCTTAATAAATGTTTACTGAGTTTAATCCTCCCTTTTTGGAAATCTACACATTTCAATATCCATGATTAAAAATGTTATCCACCTCCACAGAGACCTTATAAACTCTGTAAGCAAATTGAAACATACTCTTTTTCTATTTTTCTTATTTTTTTTGCAAAGTAGGTAAACTGGAAATATATTCTGAATAATTAAAAAAGACCTGTACAAGAATATTCATAGCTGTGCTCTTTGTGGTGGCCAAAAATTGGAAAATGAGGGGATGCTCTTCAATTGGGGAATGGTTGAACAAATTGTGGTATATGTTGGTGATGGAATACTATTGTGCTCAAAGGAATGATTAACTGTAGGAATTCCATATGAACTGGAATGACCTCCAGAAATTGATGCAGAGAGAGGAGCAGAACCAAGAGAACAATGTACACAGAGACTGATTTGCTGTGGTATAATAGAAGGTAATGGACTTCTCCATTAGTTGCAATGCAGTGATCCTGAACAACCCAGAGGGATTTATTAGAAAGAACTCTATCCATATTCAGAGGAAAAACTGTGAGAGTAGAAACACAGAAGAAAAACAACTGCTTGATTACATGGGTCGAGGGGATATGATTGGGGATGTAGACCCTAAATGATCACCCTAGTGCAAACATCATGTTACATGAAAAACTTTTTGACCAAAGACACAAGTAAAACCCAGTGGAATTGCTAATTGGTTAAGGGAGGTGGTGAGGGAAGGGAAGGAAAGAATATAATTCTTGTAACCAAGGAATAATATTCTAAATTGACCAATTAAATAAAAAAATAAAAATAAAAATCTAGAACTGAAAATTCTTTTAAAATGTTTAACTCAAATTTCCTTAAATTAAACTCACTATCTATTCTGCCAAAACTTTCCAAAAGTCAATATTATTGATGAGGAAAACAACATCCACTTGTCATCAAGACTTCAAAGTTACTTGCCCTCTTCCACTCTGTACTTTCTCACAACCCTATATCCAATTTGTTGTCAGTCTTCAATTAAATTTCCATAACATATGTAGAACTCTCCTCTGATAGTTCCACCATACCAATGAAGACTCTTAATACCAAATCTAAATTTTGTAAATATATCACTGGTTGACCTTCCACAAATCTCTTCCTCTAGAGTCTATCCTTTACTAGGCTATCAAAATGATCTTTGTGAAGTACAAGTCTCACTCTGTCACTGCCTACTACTACTCAATAAAATCCAATAGCTCCCTCTAACCTTCAAGATACAAAATAAACTCATTTTTGTGCCTTCTAACGTCATTCTTAACCTGACCGCAGCATTCTTTTTTTAGCCTTCTACCTCACCCCATCGTTTGATCCAATGACAGGGACATCCTTATTGTTCTTTGAACAAGACATTTCATTTTCTTTCTCTAGGTATTTTCAAGGGCTATCACTTTTGCATGGAATTATCCCCTCTCTCATTTCTCTCTCATAGCTTTCTTTGAACCCCAGCTAAAATCTCACTTTCTGTACCAAATAATGTAGTTTAATTCTAGTGCCTTCCTTCTGTTGCTTATTTTTAATTTATTCTACATATAGTTTGTTTATTCAAGCTTATTTGCATGTTGCCTTTCCCATTAGACTATGTGCTCTAGGAAAAGAGTATTGGGTTTGTGTGTGTGTGTGTGTGTGTGTGTGTAGTTTTTTTGTTTGTTTGTTTTGTTG